>NW_007250591.1:59519-94079 GCF_000164805.1 Carlito syrichta
TGAGGAGGAAGGACTGCCTGAACCTAGGAGACTGAGGCCTTAATGAGCCATGAACCGTGAGCATACTGCTGCGCTCCAGACTGGGCAACCCCAATTAAAGAAAGAAAATGCACAAAATAGTTGTCATAGTTTATAATATCATTATATAGAGATATATTTTTTTATTGTTATTTTTATTTATTTATTTTTTTGAGTTGGAATCTCACTCTGTCGCCCAGACTGGAGTGCAGTGGCCGCTCCCGGCTACAGCAGCCTTGACCTGCTGGGCTCCGGCGATCCTTCTGCCTCAGCCTTCCAAGTAGCTGGAACTACAGGCGCGCGCTACCACACTCGGCTAATTTTTGATTTATTGTAGAGATGAGGTCTCATCAAGTTTCCCAGGCAGGTCTCGAACCTGCAGAGTCAGGCAATCCACTCATCTCGGCCTCCCAAAGTGCTAGGATTACAGGCTGAGCCACTGAGCCCGGCCTCATTATATTTTAAAAAATTAAATAGTGTCTTTGTGAATTATACAAGTTGACCCATGTGGATTTTGTATTTTTATGGTTGTTACTATAAAGTCTTCTATTGGGTAGATATGCCATGATTTGGTTATTTGGTTAGTCTTTCCTTTTGGTTGGATGGTAATACTTTTACCAAATTTTGGCTATAGTAAATATCATTGCAAAAAATATCTTTGTATATGTCTTTATAGGTACTTTTGGAAGAGGTTTTTTTTTTTTTTATGCAGATGGAAAAGAGGGAAAGCAGATTATGCCAAGATATTCTCTAAAGAATTCGTTTTGTACACAGCCTATATGATCACTGTTCCTTCATTTTATCCAACCCTTGGTGTTGTCAGTTCCCTTAAATTTTTGTTAATCTGATGGAAGAGAAATGTTATCTTTTCAAAATATGCTTTTCCCTGACAACTACTGATGCTGTTCTGTGTATATTTATTGTTCAAATAGGATTCTTCATCTAGGATTTGCTTATTCACTGTCTGCTCACTTCTCTATTGGATTATTAGTCTTTTAAAATTAATTTGGAGAAGTTCTATATACACAACAGTTTTAATCACTTTTCTTTGATATGAGTTGCAAATATCTTTTCTCAGGCTGCTGTTGTTTTGGGACTTGGCAAATGCTATACTTTGTTTCACAGAGAATTATTTAATTTATGTAGTTAAACTTATTTATCTTTTCCTTTATATTTGTGCTTTCTATGACTGCTTTAGACAATCTTTCCTTATGGTAATATCATAAGCATATTTTCTATTTTTTATCCTGAAGGTTTTAGAGGATTAAAAAACATTTTAATGTATAATCCATCTGGAATTAACTTTTGTCCTCTTTTCCTTCTATTGTGTTGTCTGTTACCATTCCTCAACACTCCGTTTAATTTTTTTCTCTCTTTATTTGGTAAATGTCCTTCACAATCTTCTATCAATATATTAAGATACTTGTTAATCAAATTTTGATATGTTTGCCTATATTATTTCAATTTTCTAAAATGATGTTGTGATTTCTGCTTCAAATATGTGAGTGTTCTTTTTTTGATGGTGCTTGTTTTTTGGGATAGTGTTTGTTTTTGTTTGTTTTTTGTTTTGTTTTGTTTTGTTTTTGGCATCATCAGGTTTGGCCATCCCTGCACAGTGTAGAAAAATGAAAGATGGGAAATTTAATGCAAAGTTGGTATTAAAGCAATTTCTCCTTGCTTTTATAATATTAGATAAGAATACTTAAGAGTATCTTAATAGACAGATGAGTAAATGAATGCCTTAGAATACACTTATTGCTCTCCTACTAATTACAATGAAATTTAAGATAACTTGCCTGGTTTGATTTTTTACAACAATCCTTTGAAAGACCAATCACTATTATGTTTGACACAGGTACTTCAAGTCTCAACTCTCTCACACTAGTTGTTAATTCTTCCCTTTTTGTCCACTCAAGAAAACAAATCCATGAAATAAGAAAAGTACAAAATACAGTGGAATTAATTGAAAATGAGTTAGAAACGTGCAAAAGACAGCCGCATTCTTATACACTAACAAAAAACAGGCAGAAAATCAAATAAAAAACACAATTTCAGCCAGACTCGGTGGCTCAGCCTGTAATCCCAGCACTTTAGGAGACCGAAGTTAGTGGATTGCCTGAGCCTGTGGGTTCAAGATCAGCCCAGGGGATTTGGCAAGACCTCATCTCTATAATAAATAAAATTTAGCTAGGCATGGTAGTGCACGCCTGTAGTTCTGGCTACTTGGGAGGCTGAGACAGAAGGATTGCTGGAGTCCAGCAGGTTGATGCTGGGGTGGCCTTGAGTGTGCCATTGCACTCCAGCCTGGGCGACAGAGTGAGACTCCAACTCAAAAACAAAAAGCACAACAGCCACAAAACAAAATGAAATACCTCAGCATCATCCTAATCAGAGAAATGAAAGATCTTCACAACAAAAAACAGCAAAACACTGCTCAAAGAAATCAAGGATGACACAATTAGAAAGATATACCATGCTCATGGATTGGAAGAATTAACATTGTTAGGATGTCCATCTACCAAAGGAAATCTACAGATTCAACACAAATCACATTAAATTACCAACATCATTCTTCTTACACCTCTAAACAACAATACAGAAATTTATATGGAAACATAAATGACTACAAATAGCCAAAACAATCCTTAGCAAAAGAAATAACACAGAAAGTATCACACTTCCAAACTTTAAATTTTATTATAATGCTACAATAATCAAAACAACCCAATATTGGTACAAGAACAGGCATATAGACCAATGGAACAGGATAGAGCTTCTGGAACAAAACCTCAGTTTCTTGACCAACTTGTCTTCAACAATGCCTCTCCACCACCAATCACTGGGGAGAGGAGAACATACTCTGCAAATGGTGCTGGGAAAACTGGCTGGCCACATTCAGAAGAATGAAACAGGACCCCTACCTATCACCATACACAAAAATCAACTCTAAATGGATCAAAGACCTAAAAGTAAAACCTCAAATTCTAAGGATCTTAGAAAATGCCGGAAACACCGTTACAGAAAAATAATAGGCAACCAATTCCTGATCTGAACCCCAAAAGCCCATGCCATAAGAGATAAGATTGACAAGTGGGACCACATCAAACTGAAAAGCTTCTTCAAAGCAAAAGAAACCATCAAAAGAGTGAATGGGAAAAAAATATTTGCCAACTGCATATCTGCTAAAGGCCTAACATCCAGGATCTACCAAGAACTCAAACATGCTAAAAGGAAAAAAAAAAAAAAGCCACATTAAAAAATGGACAAAAGACATGAATAGACACTTCTCAAAAGAAGACATATGAGCAGCCAACAGACGCATGAAAAAATGCTCAGCCTCACTCATCATCAGAGAAATGCAAATCAAAACCACACTGAGATACCACCTAACTCCAGTAAGAATGGCCATCATTAATAAAACAAAAAGCAACAGATGCTGGTGAGGATGCCAAGAAAAGGGACTGCTGTTACACTATTGGTGAGAATACAAACTAGTTCAACCTCTATTGAAAACAGTGTAGCAATTTCTAAAAAGAACTATAATTGACTTCCCTATGACCCAGCTATCCCCCTTCTGGGAATATACCAGGAGGAAGTTAAATCACTCTACAAAAAAGATACCTGCACACCCATGCTTATTGTAGCACTATTCACAGTAGCAAAAACATAGAACAAACCATGCTGCATGTTGAAAGTGGACTGGATACAAAAAAAGTGATACATATACATGATGGAATATTACACAGTCATAAAGTAGGACAATATTGTGGACTTTGCAGCAACTTGGATGGGTTTAGAGTCTATAATACTCACTGATCTATCACAGAACAAAGAACTGAGTACCCCATTTTCTTACTCATAAGAGACCCTGAAAATTTACTGTAATACTATAAAAAAGGGATTGGCAGTAGTTGGAAACTGCTGGGGGTGGGGGGAGCGGATAACATCAATAAGGGTGCCTGATCTCACATCAAGAAAATTGGGAACTAAAGGGAGGCCCTAGCTTTACCTGTACGATGGCCACTTGTATACCTAATCCTGAATTGTACCCCACATCTTTAAAATAAAAAAGTAAAAATAAAATGAGTTAGAAAAGAGCTACATGTCCTACTTACCACTGATAAAATATTTAACATTTATGACAATGCACATCTCTTAAAATCTAAATTCAAAAGAAGCTCATATCCCTCAAATTGCACAAGAAATATTTAAAAGACTGATTTTAAAACATATTAAGTTACACAAATTTCTCTAATTCTTAGAAGTTGGTTAATATAAACAAATTTCTGAGGAATCAGTAACTGGGTAAATTATTATTCAGTATATTCATTGTGTGAAATAATCTTTGGAGATGTGCTCCTTCTGTTAATTGGTATTTTCACAAATCTACTTTGGCTAATTGCTTCTAATACATTGATTATTTGAGGTATAAATCTGATTTCCTCTCCATGAGAATAGTATACTCCAGTGTATCCCAATGTCACTGAACCACTTGTACTTATTTTACCTGCAGTTTCCCTGTCAGTACTTGTGTTTGCAGTGTTGTCTCACACACTACTTTAGTTGTGACTGACCAATGTGGTTAAAATGTACTTTGCTCTTGTTCGAAAACTGAATGTATTAGTATAACTTCAGAGAGTTTTCCGGTTGAAAAACAGTTAAAGATCTTACTGTGCTAAACTCATTTTATTGTAATAACCAGTCTAGAACTTAAACATTATTTCTCCCTATTATGGATGATACACTGCCCTTTCATTAAATAACCCTAAGGTATTCTTGGCTCTTTTAAAGATAACATATTTTATTGTTGGATAATTTAGAATTTGCAGTCAATTAAATCCAAAATTTTTGTTTGTTTATTTTCTTAATTTAAATTGCTTCCAAACAACAAGGTTTTTTTTAATCCTGTACTCATTTTTTTTAATGTTTAAGATGAAATTTGTTTTGTTCTACTTAAGTGTATCCAAATAAGATTTTTGTCAATTTACTTAGGTTTATGTGTGATTCAGTGGAGTACAGTATTTACAATTCATAATGTAAAAATATTTTATTCATATATTCATAAGATTTTAGAATATCAGCCTTTGACAGTCTCTTTTGAGACTCTTCTGTTCAAATTTTTTCTACATAAATATTTCCTGAAAATCCCTGACAAGTGGTCAATATCATCTCACCCAACTTAATTCTGGTATCCAGAAAGGCAATTATTTTTAGAGGAATAGGTTGGTTTGGAAATAAAGTATCCAGACATGACTTGAATTCTATTTCCATTACTAGTTACATTATTGGTTCCATGAAGCCTCTTGGTCTAGCTTTTTTAAATATTTGAAAATTGAAATAATTAAACACACTTGGAGTATTACTGTGAAGATTATATCAGATAAGGATACAAAGTTTGTATATATAATTAGCAAGTGATAAATATTAGTACCTTCATTTCTTGACAAATTCAGTTAGTGCAATGCAAAAGATCAACACGTTGTAAGTGTTGGGGTGCCCATTCAGACGAAATTATTTCTCTTAAAAACAGTGCAAGGGTGAGAATTTAGCAATTTCAGATGTTACATGGCACAGCAACAGTCGGATTAAGAATAAATGTGAACATTGCAGGCCCCCTTTGTCCTCCCCAGCCATGTCTGCACAGGAGGCTGTCAGTTTAAAGAGTGAATGCATTTTGTTGAAGTGTAATCAGTGATGAATAACTGAGAATCAGCATTAAGAAGTTAAATTTTTCCTTGGTTAGGGTCCAGGTAGTCCTCCTGACAACTTGTGCCACTTTGCTGTGATGGAGAACAAAGGTGATACTGGATGAAGATTGGAAATAAATTGGACATCAAATAGCCCACAGGTGAATGATGACTTGCTGAGCCTTTCTGTTCTTAAAGTATTAAGAAGGTAAATTGAATAGGCATTTGTGGATTGTAAAAATGGTCATATTGCTTTTTGACCCATTTCTAGTGAACCCTATTAACTGAGTCCCATTCACCACTGTGTATTGTTTCTCACTGTGTATTTTTTCGTGTCTTCCGCTGTGAGCCCTTCACCTTCGAAATGGAGCTAGCAGGAAACACCTGCCAATGGTAGGACACCGATACTAGACCATATGGTGGTGCACAGGATTTATGTCTTATTTCCCGAATGTGGTCCATGGACCAGCAGCATGTCATCACCTGGGAGTTTTGAAAAAGGCATCCTCTCATACCTCACTCCAGGCCCTGGGTCAAAATCTCTATTTTCAGTAAGATGCCCAGAGGAGTCACATACATGTAAAACATTGAGAAGATTTGTACCTGTTTCCTGTCTCCCAAGACTATGAGTCAATCATTCTTCCATAGGACTCAGGAAACTGCATTTTAAAAAATAAGACAGATTGTCTTCAGATCACATTTTGAAAATCTGTTCTGAATTCATTCCTTCTACTTTTATGTCAAGGACATTGCCTCTGGGAAGATCTGGAAGACTGGAAACTTAGGGTGTTTACACTGGTCAGCTCCTCTCTGAGGCTGGGCTACTTTAACAGCACCACTGTGTGCTTATCAAATCCTCTTTAATATCTAGACTTAAAAAGAATAGTGACATATATACTGTGTGTGTGTGTGTGTGTGTGTGTGTGTGTGTTGTGTGTGTGTACATGGAATCACTTTGTTTTATTTTGTAAATACTCTAGGTACCTGGAAAGAATACACAAGAGTAACAGGAACAGGGTTTTTTTTTTTTTTGAGAAAATAAAACTCTGCTAAATAAATAGACACATTTCTTTAAATGTTGGAAGCTCCCCCCAGAGTCTGTGAATACTACTAGAAGCAGAATTTGTCTCTGCAAAGTAAATTGAATGTGTTTAATCAAATTACTCCAGGGAGACTCACCAACAGTAGAATGCTGTGGGAGGTGACCTTATGTCAGAGTTTCTGTTTGCTTGCTAACGTTTTCTTTCTGTGTTATTTTTTTAAGGTGGGTGGTAAAAGCCAATTGATTTTGGACTATCTATGCCAATCTTCATTCCCAACTATGGAGAGCCCTGCCAAATTTGAGCAGCTAAAAGAAGCAGAATCGGAATTAAAGGGGAAGGAGAAGAAATGCATTACCACAGAAAGCAACCAGGAGGAATTATGCTGAGAAAAAGTACAGAAGTTTACTTGTTGAAAGTAAGGTTTTATTTAATCCTTGAAGAACAGATGTGTATGAAGGAACACACCCTAATGTGCATGGTATTAAGAAGGTAAATTGAATAGGCATTTTTGAATTGTAAAAATGGTCATATTGCTTTTTGACCCATATGAAGCAAGTGCTTACAAAAATACAATTTAAAATGATAGAATGTCAAAGGTGGTAGGAGAAGTGATGTCACTAAAGATATCTAACAATTGAGAGAGAAAACCAGAAATTGAATCATCCTCTGAGTTTCTTCTAGAAACTTGGGATTCATCCTGTCTCCTTCTTCTACCTCATGACTATTTTAATCCATTGGTAAGTTTTGCCACTTGTATTTCCAAACCTACCCATGGATCCCACTCAGAACCCTGAGACCATCTAAGTTCAAGCCACTATCCTTGACTCCTCCCCCTGTTCGCTCTCGTCATCCTGGCTGCCCTTCAGTTCCTCAACCTGCCAAACTGTTCCTCAACACAGGGCTTTAACACTGGCTGTTTTGTTTCCTTGCCCATTGGCCACAGCTTTCCTGCAGATTCCTGGTTCTGATTCAATTTAAATGTCTCTTCATCATGGAACTAACCCTAAAACATTTTATGTGTTCTTTCCTTGTTAGTCCTATCAACACATGATTAACATTTATCACTGCGTTTATCATAACTTATTATCCAGAATTGTCATATAAAATGTCTGTTCTGTACAATAGATTGTTAAATAGCAAAGTAATTAGGATGACCATTTAATTTATTGTGTGAACTCGTATACTTTTGAAAGAGAAAGGAATGCTGATAATAATTATGCCAGGGGGCCGGGTTCAGTGGCTCAGCCTGTAATCCCAGCGCTTTTGGAGGCCGAGGCGAGTGGATTGCCTGAGTGCACTGGTTTGAGACCAGCCAGGGGACATTCGCAAACCCTCGTCTCTACAATAAATCAAAAATTAGCTGGGTGTGGTAGTGCATGCCTGTAGTTCTGACTGAGGTGGAAGGATAGTCGGAGCCCAGCAAGTCAACACTGGGGTGGCTGTGAGTGTGCCAACTTCACTCCAGCCTTGGTGACAGAGTGAGACAACAAGTCAAAAAGGAAAAAAATATGCCAGGAAAATAGGCTTAAGCCAAAGCACACTGGACATATGGCCAGGATAGTAATGACGATATTCTTGTGTGGAAGGAGTGTTTGTTCATATGTGACTTTTTCTAGGCAAGGAAAGGCAGAATAATTGCAGCAGAGTTTGAAACTTTACCAAGAAGAAGAAGAAGAAGAAAAAAAATAGCTCTAAACTTGACTGCTGCACAAAAATGTTTTAGTTCTATTTTAGGACTGAAGAGTTTTAGGGAAGATAGGGACATTTAAAAACAATATTTTAGTTTATATTTTCTATTTTAATTTTAAATACATAAGGTACAATTCAGGGTGACGTATACAAATGTTCATTATGCAGGTTTATTATGCAGGTTCCCTTGTAGATGAGATGTGTGCCCCACCCCCCACGGCTTTCCACTACTGCCAATCCCGCTCCCACCTTCCCCTAGTTTATATTTTCAAAAAACTAACAGAGAGGATTTTAAATGTCACAACACAAAGAAATGATCTGTGTTTGAGGTGATAGATATGCTAATTATTATTTTGATCATTATACATATACATCAAAATATCACTCTGAATCCTATAAATATGTACAATTTTAACCTGTCAATTAATATTAAAAAGTAAAATGAAAATAAATGCCTGAAGTCAATCTCCCTCCCGACCGGGTTATGACCCTAGCCTATGTGACTCTGTTAAAAACAGGTTCCACCTCTTCCTGTGCTTACTTTAATGGGAGTCCTGCTGACTTGCCTCAGAACTCCATTTCTATCTGCTTTAATTCAGTACCTGCAAACCAGCATTACAAGGCCATTTTGTGTGTGTGTGTGTGTGTGTGTGTGTGTGTGTGTGTGTGTGTGTGAGAGAGAGAGAGAGAGAGAGAGAGAACTTTTACAATTCCCTGAAGTAGCTTGTCTAAGATATCCAAGTTGTCAACTGGGGTATAAATGATTATCTTCATTATTGTTCTGGTTAAAAAGTTGTATTGATTTTGAGTGATCTATTCTGAGTTTTGTTTAGTAAATCCTGCTAATTTTTATATCCAATTTTGTAGAACAGAAGACTTTTCAGGAAGATATATATTAGGCCATAGAAGAAACATCTAAATCATATATAAATATATAATATCTGTCAGAAAATTTTGACCATATTTGCTTTTCTATTGTTTGTCTGACTGAGGAAAAGGTACTTATTCCTGATATGAGGCTTCTCTATTTCATTCACCAGTGATCCAAGTACTTACACAGCACAATACATGGTCGACTTGCAATAATTTTGCAGTAATAATTGAATTAATACCTTCTTGTGCATTTAGGGTATGTTAGAATATCACAGAGTTTTACGTTCTTAGAATTTGAAAGTTATATGTTACATTTGCTTACAAGTATATTTGGTCTCAACTCACAGTATCAAATATTTTGTTCATCTATCATATGTAAATTTATACGTGTGTATGTGTACATATACATATTTTCTATAAAACACACGTGTCCATATATATATGTGTCTATATATATATATAGAGAGAGAGAGAGAGAGAGACTGAAATGATTTGAGCTAAAATTTTACCTTTGCTATGTATGAATAGTCTCAAGAGAAAGGGAAATGAGCTTTTATTAGATATGTTGACTTTAAAGTTTTGAAGGGCCATCCAAATAGATAGTTCTAGCCAGCAATTGATGAAAGATTTGAGTTGGAACAATATGAATTACTGTCCAATTTGTAAGAATTGATGAGATTTCAGTGGGTGAGGACAGAGAAAGGAAAGAGCAGAGATATGACAACTGAAACTTGGGAAGTATTTATGTCTAGGAGCAGAGATGGAAACAGGAGCCAACAAAGATCCCAAGAGACATCATTAAAAAGCAGGAAGCAAAAACATCATGACCTATAAGGAAACCATTTTAGAGAAAAAGAGACATTGGCAGTATCAAGTGTTTATTCATTCAACACTTATAGGGCATAGAAGAGACATGAAAGTAGGAAGAGCATTCGTTTCACTCACTATTTAATCACTGAAAGAAAATGCCCAGCCTATGGATATACTGCCTCTCTTCCTTGCATCTCTGCCTGTTTATCCTTGTATCTTTCTCATACAAACACACTTTCATATTTCTTTCTTTCTTTCTTTCTTGTTTTTTGAATGAAAGAAAAAATTGAGTGCCATTTTGCATTTGACACCAGGCAAGATACTTAGGGAGTAGAAATGAATAAGAAATGTTGCTGCCTTTAAGGTCTTTTTGATCAAGTAGAAAATGAAAATGTCAAGAAGGGTATGCAAGTTATTAAGCTATAGTCCCTCAGCTCCAAATTCATGCTTCTACACTCTGCTTTATGATGTCTGGGCTAGAAGTTTGAAAACTGCATTTCTGCCTTTCCATCTGACTCCCTATCAGGCCCTGATTTTGAGGTGCCAGAAGAAGACCGAAGGCTGAAAAAGAAGTAAACTTTTCCTTCTTTTCTGCTTTTTGCTGACTTCTACCAGAGTTCATGTCTGCACTCTGCCTAAGAACATGCTTTTGTCAGCATCACTCCAACCTTGTTTCTCCATCTCAGCAGTAGTAAGTTTGCTCTTATAGCCCTATGCGAATACAGCTTACACTTTCTTAGTATTTCCATACTCAGTATTATTGTACATCTCTCAGAGACATCAGAATTAACCAGCGTTCCATCCTCAGAGATCTGGGACACAATTCTATGGGTACTTATCCTCTAAGCTCAGAGAAACCATCACAAGCCAAGTCACATCTCCTCCTGAATAGTCTGAGTTTCAGCTCCAGGGACCTCTGCTCTAACCTTCTAAGTTTAAAAATGTCCAGTCCCTTTCTTTTGTTTCTTTGGTTATATGGGCAATAGTTTTCTAACAGTTGTGACCTCCACAATATTTTGGTGTTCTCTTTTTGCCTCTCAGTAACCTAGTAACCAACTGCATTATTATTAATAATTTCTCATATTAAATTATCTCTATTAAAACTGGAGTTGCTTGAATTCCTTGATGTGTCTGTCTAATTTATGTGTCTGCAAAGGCAATGTTTTCATTCAGTATTGTTGAGGCTATACTGAAGGACAAATTAATCCTAAAACAAAGTGACAGGATTGTATTATTAGCAATTAGTAAAACCTATCAGGTAAATTTTGACAAATGGGATACATGGTACTATTTCCACTGTCTAAGCTGAATCTAATTATTGGGTTTAATTAGAATGTAACAAATGTTCTATTTATGTAATGTTATTTATAACACTGTCTAATTATTTTCAGCATCATTATTTGCAGAATCATTATTTTGGAACAAGAATTGTATAATTATTTACACAATCGTTCTATGTGCGTGACATGAAATGATCAGACATAGGTAGTAATTAATGATCACCCTAGGAAGGCGAAATTGAAATCTATCCCTTTGTCTAAATATCCAATCCCCCAAAACCTCTTCTTATCCACTCTTCCAATGAGAGTTTCTGTATCTTCTTAATTATACGTTAAGAGAATATGTGTTTTTATTGTGTGAGTTTTATCCATATATTTTCAACTACTCATCAAATTTTTGCATTATCTGCCCATAGCATTCTATTCTGGTTTTTGTTATAAATACTCAGTGAATATGATTGGTATCTGTTTAGTTGCTTTTGTATTTTGTCTATGACAAAAAAAAGTAACATTTCACTAGTAGATTACAAGTACTATCGAATGGATTTTGTAATCCAAAAATTCTATGTTCTCTCTTGCTTGTACCCCTTTGATTCTCAGTGTTATTATTTTTAATGGAGCTATTAATATTATCTCATAGTTTTTTTGAAGGATTTATTTAGAAGATGCACATGAATGTTATGCACAATAGATGCTAAATTATTATGGGATAATATTATATTATTTTGGCACTCAAGTTCTGAGTAGTTCATTTTCTTATAATAACAAAGATTGTCCAGTAACTGAAGGTTTACCTCATACGACAGAAATACCACAGTATTTCATTTATTCATATATATTTACTCTCATCCAACATAATAAGTAACACTTGGGAAATTTAAACTGAGATTAAGATGACAGTACAAATAAATGAAACAGAGACTAACAAGACAATAAAAAAGACTAACAAAATTTTTGTTGGTTTTCTGAAAAGATAACATAATTAATTAACAAACCTTTAGCTAGACTAAAAAAAAGAAAGAAAACTCAAATAAATAAATTGAAAACAAAAACAAAATAATAGAACTCCTCTAAGAATACAGTAGGCCAAATAATTCCTGTTGCCCACACAGGACTTGGAAGAGTTTATACTCTCAGTTATCAGAATGGAGATATCTTATAATATCTGGAACATTGGTAATATATTAATTTGTTAGGGCTGCTGCAACAAAAAAAACACAAAATAGGTGACTTAAAACAACAGAAATGTATTGCCCCACAGTTCTGGAGGATAGATGTTAAAAAGCAAAGTGTTTGGCAGGATCACGCTCCCTCTGGAATCTCTGGGAGAGAACTCCTAATTACCTCTTCTAGTTTCTGCTGTTTATTGACAGTCTGTGGTACTCCCTACTGTGTGGCGGTATCACTCCAATCTCTGACTCAGTGACTCAATATGGCCATCTTCCTGTGTGTTTATTCTCTTCTTTCTGTGATTACACCAGTCTTACTGAATTAAGAGCCCATTCTATTCCATTATGACCTCTCTTTAACTTACCTATCTGTCTCCAATGACTCTATTTCCAAATAAGGTCACATTCAAAGTACCAAGTATTTAGATTAAAACATATATTTTTTGTGGAACACAATTCAATTTATTAGAGGAAGACAGTCGGGAGAAAAGGATGGTTTGACAAAAAACTATAAGAAAGTAATATACCATCTCAGTGGAGGGAGCAAGGTTTGGATGTAGAAAAGTTTGCAGGGGAGATTTGGTTTGAAAATGAATCTTGGATGTCAGGCTGAAGAGTGCAATTTCTTTAGAAGAGTCATTCCTTAGTAGCCCAAGCTAGATTAATCCAAGAATAGAGACTTCTCTGAATCTACAACAACAAAATGTTAAAAACAAATATATTTTAAAATGTGATCTTCAAGGTACTTAGTTGAGAGCAAAAAACAAAATTCAGTACTCATTAAAGAAATAGAATAATATCGACAGCCTAACACACACAAAAATGTACAACATCCGGAATCTGATTAAAAAGTTACCAGCTAGATGAAGAGACAGGAAAATATTGCACTTATTTAGGAAAATAAAAGTAATCCATACAAACAGATACATCACAGAGATCATTCGGCCGGGCTTGGTGGCTCAGCCTGTAATCCCAGCACTTTGGGAGGCCAAGGCGAGTGAATTGCCTGAGTCTGGAGGTTCGAGACCCACCCGGGCCACTTGGTGAGACCTTGTCTGTACAATAAATAAAAAATTAGACAGGCATGGTAGCGCGCACCTGTAGTTCCAGCTACTTGGAAGACTGAGGCGGAAGGATTGCCGGAGTACAGCAGATCGAGGCTGCGGTGGCCGGGAACATGCCACTACACTCTAGTCTGGGCGACAGAGTGAGACTCCAACTCAAAAAAATTAAAAAAATAAATACATATATAATAGAGATCATTTAATCAGCATGCAAGGTCCTTAAAGCATTTTTAATAGATATTATTAATATGCCCACAGATATAAGAGAATGCATAAAGATCATAAAGTTTAGGTGTGGCTAATTCACTTCCTCTTCAAGAAATATTAATGCCTACACTGCACTTCTCAGTCTGGCATCCAAGATTCATTTTCATATCAAATCTCCCCTGCAAGCTTTTCTACATCCAAACCTTGCTCCCTCCACTGAGATGGTGTATTACCTCCTTCTAGTTTTTGGTCAAACCATTCTCCTCACCTGGACTGTCTTTCTCTAGCAATTGCAATCCATTCCATTCATCAGATTCTAACAATTGTCTTGCACATAAATTTATCTCTTTAAAAGTACATTCATTTTATCTAACCACAATACTCTAATTTCACTGTGGGGCAAAAGAGATATTTTCTACCTCTTAAAGAACCTGATAGAACCTGGTAGAGTCCCCAACATGAATTTTCCAATGACCAAAAGTCTGAAGGCTTGTGGATAAGATCAGAAAATATTCACTTGTGGCTTTATTTCAGCTTTTTATTTTCCTAGGGGATCCCAGGATCAGGCCATACACCTGGATGTCATATCTTTCTAAAAAGGATTTGGAAAGTATCACTCTGATCACCCTCCAGAAACAAACATCTTTGTTCTCACCACCCCAGTAGGTTCTGGCAGGGTCTCAAAGACTTCCTGTCTTTGTTCAGTGGTATCAGCTGCAGGGTTTTCATAGACTGGCAGTTGTGGGAAGAGAGGTCCCATAGTGAGAGCTTGTGGCACCTGCTAGTGATCGTACTGAACCATAGAGTTTATCAGCAGAACTTGTTTTGTTTGTTTTCCTCCCTAATCTATGAAGGTATTGCTTTGCTCCCAGGAGCCTTGTGATTGACTCAGCTATGCAGCCTGCCAATAATCCCCAGAGTCATCTTTCCCCTGGGAAGGCTGAACCTTGGCACACAACTGAACGTATAGGGAAAGGGCAGTTAATGAGATGAGGTGTTACTGCCTGGATACTTCTGAGCTGTCATTATAGAGAGCAGGGACTTTGCTTTTGTGGAACTGGGCTTTTTTTTTTTTTTTTTTTAACTTTAAAAAAATTGTATTTGAAAGATGTGGGTACAATTCAGGGTTAGGTATACAAATGTTCATTATGCAGGTACTCTTGTTGATGAGGTGTGCCCCCCCTTCCCTAGCAGTTTCCTACTACTGCCAATCCCTTTCTTATAGTATTAAGATATTGTTCAAGATTCACGTATGAGTGAGAGCATGTGATACGCAGTTCTTTGTTTCTGTTATAGATCACTCAGGCAGATACTACTTTTATAGCTAGAAAGGATGCAAAGTGGTTACAGTTGTGAGCTCTTGAAATGGACAACCTGTAGTAGAATACCAGCTCCATTACTTATTAGCTGTGTAGGCTTACACACTTTACTTACTTTCTCTGGGCTTTAAAGACACATTTTAGAAATTGTGTTTTTGTTTTTCCTTTTGTGAAATAACTACTCTCTTATCAAATCATAGAAAGACCATTTAGCAACTTAATCACATCAAGTATCAAAAGGAAACAGGTTAGCACCTTGATGGATAAGAATGATGTAGAAAAGTATCTCCCAAATTATGTGCCTTAGATAATTAGTTCTATAGGAAGCTAATGGGTGTTATGGGAGAAAGTGTTTCTGTGATCAAATGGGTTAGAGAATTTTTGAGTTTTCTACCATAGAATTTCTCAGAACCTGTCAGTTTCTTATGTATCTGGTAAATCTCCAAAAGTTGGTTAGAGAGTACAGCAGTTGCCAAACTTACTGGACCACATAAAACTTCACAGAGACATACTAATTCACACTTAATTAACATTTTTGGAAAAAGCTATTCTAAATGTTCTCATGTTCAGGGAAGGGAGAGAAAAATCATAGTTCACTTGCTATGAAGTGCTCCTAATGTTCTTAGGTTGGCTCCATGGGTTCTAAACAAACTGATCCTGTCTGGTTTGTTCATTCATTTATTCATTTATTCATTCAATAAAAATTCATAGTGGTAGATCCTAACTATATTGGGTTTCACTTTATCTCTAAGCCCATTCACTTTATCTCTAAGCCCATTCTAAGTCCTCTATACAATGTAAATCATGACTTTTCCCTCAGTTTTTTTGCCCTCCTTAATATCTTAGAGGACAATCTATAACTGAGCTTTATAACATTCTTTAAATGACAAATTTCATGGATCCCCTAGATCATGACAGCTATATTTCTATATTTTAATGATCTGCTGTTCGAGAAGCTATGTAAAAATTAGATATTGTGAAGTTATTAAAATTTTAAATGTGTGCTTACTTTTAACATCATGTTAAATTCTATTTCATATTTGTATGAAACATAGCAACACTTCGGATTGCAAACAGTACTTTCTTCACATTTAGATTGAGCATTATGATTCCAGTGTTATCAAAAGTCTCCAACCCCCAGAATGGAAAACATTGCTGCAGGGCATAGTTTTCTAAGTGAGAAAGACCTAAGTTTGTATCTGAACCCAACCACTGATAAGCTGTATGGTTTTGACTAAGTTGTTACTTGTCTAAGCCTCATTTATAAAAATGATTTTAAGGATTGGATAAGTTCACATTCACAGATTCATTATCCGATAGGTGGTAGGTTCTTTTTTCTTTTTTCTTTTTTTAAGTGAGAAAGCAGGATTTATTGAGAGAAAAGAAAAGCTCCCACAGTGGGAGGGGACTCAAAGGGGTAACCCTGGTAGTAGATTCTTTAGCTTTCTTTTTCTTTAGACTCACACATAAAACTGTAATTAAAAATCACATTTTGAGGCAAAATGTCATTTTGTGCTAGTTGTCTTTTCTTGTTGTAGTTCCAAAGCAAATATAGGAAAAGCTAATTTTTGTCGTTATTGATATTCTGAAGAAATACATAATATAAAGTTAAATAAATTATATTGAGGACAGTGTGCCAGTCCTTGCTCTAAATACTTTATATATAGCTTAATTTGATCTTCACAAATATCTTGTAAGATTTCCTTTTATCCCCAGTTTTGAATGTGAAAAACTAAAACAAATGACTGTATCAACATATAGACACTACCATATGTCATGCTGAGAAATGGTCATTTTCCAGTTATTTAAAAGTTGACTAATCAGTCTTTCTAAAAATCTGAACTGTATTACTCCAGTGAGACATTTCAGCGTTTTAAATAGCTGCTAGAAGCAGTAAGCTTCCTTTGACAATATATATTAAGGAATAACAAAGTTAGAAGATACTTAAAGATTATTTTGTTTATTTTCCTGAATATACTTAGTAGAATTTATTCAACAACCATTAACTCATTGCATCAAAGATTGTGACTCTAGGATTGTGCTTCTAAGACTATGCCAATTACTGGAGACACTCTGCCCTTGGGGAGTTCAAGATTCAGGACGGACAGGTGGGTAGGCAAATCATGACCTGACCTTACTAATGGAAGCATGTGCAAGGAGCCTATCAAAATTGAAGAGGAAGACTAGTATATCATACAATTGTGCAAAATATAATAGACTTTACAATTTCATTTGATAATTGGTGGTAGCATATAATGATGGTTGTACAGACTGAGCATTCGTAATCTAAAACCTGAAACCCCAAATATTCCAAAACCTGAAACTTTTTAAACATTGACATATGTTTTTAAACACTGGCTTGTACCACAAGTAGAGAATTCTCCACACCTGACCATATGTGATGAGTCACAGTCAAAATGCCAGAATATCACACACAGTTTATTCAGGGTGCCAAAAGGAAAACAAGATCATCTTAGTCACCTTCAGCTGTGATACATCTTTTCTATACATGAACAGATTCCCTCACAAGTATAACCTATGTCATGTGTGTAGGCTGGACTCACCAATGCCAGATTTCCCACGATGCCCCACAAAGGACCAAGACCTACACGCTTACTTAACATGTTTCATTTTGGTTTTTGCTTATCATCTTCTCTGTGGTGTAAATATATTGTCGAGAATGTAAAAAATATTTGTAAATACCCATATAGGCAACAGTGATTTAAAAAAGGATCAACATGGTCAGCTTGTATGTTTATCTATATCATAGAAAGTCAAACTGTTAGAGAAACTGGACAGCAGTGTAATTATTAAACATCTTACAAAGGAGTATTGAAATTATCACCATATATGACCTAAAGAAACAGAACGACAAACAGTTCAAGTTCTATGCTGAAACTGATGAACATAAGTTAAGAAAAAATAGAAAACTATGCATAAAGCTAAAAATGAAGATCGCAATTATGTATTGAAAGTATAGATCCATCAGAGTCACAGTGAACATGTGCAACTTAATAGTATGCTAATCATAAAATAAGCAAAGATATAGAATGATAAATGAAAATTAAAAGGAACTCTGAATATTCTACAGGCTGGTTGCAGAAATTTAGGAAAAGACACAGCATACAATTTTTAAAAGATTTGCAGCAATAAAGCATCTGCTGACCATGAAACAGTGGAGAAATTTGCTGATAGCTTTGCTAAGGTCATTGCTGATGAAACTATGACATTAGAACACATCTATGTTACTGATGAAACATATCATGAAAGGCACTGTCAACAGCTGATGAGACAGCTTGTACAGGAATTAAGGATGCCAAGGACAAAATAATTGTGGTGGAATGTGCTAATGCAGCAGGCAGGCAGAAATATAAATTTGCTGTGGTAGGCAAATTTTGTGTCCTCAGTGTTTTCAAATAGTGATTTTTTTTTTTTGCCAGTTCATTATTATGATAACAAGTAAGCATCGATTACCTGGAACATCTTTTCTGATTGGCTTCAAAATTATTTTGTACCAGATGCTTCTGCTGACTTCAGAGAAGCTGGACTGGAAGATGACTGGATTTTATGATTCCTTGACAACTGTTTTACCTATCCTTCAGCTGAAATTCTCATCAAATTAATGTTCATACCATGTGCTTTTTTTCAGATGTGACTTTATTAATTCAGCCTGTGACCAGAATATCCTTAAATCAATGAAGAGTAAATATAAAAACACTATCTTGAACAGCATACTAGCTGCAGTGAATAGTGTGAGTGTGGAAGGTTTTCAAAAGGAGTTTAGCATTAAGGATGCCATATATGCTGTTGCCAATGCTTGGTGCACAGTGATTAAAGACACAGTTGTGCATGCCTGACACAACCCCTGACCTGCAAGCACGTTGAGTGAGGATGATGAACAAGCGGTGACTTTGAAGAATACCATGTCAGATGAGAAATAAAAAATTGTCTAACATCTTTAGCACGTGCAAAAAATATATATTTTCAGAGTCCTTCAGTAAGGTGGAAGACGTAGATATTGAAGATTTTAACTTATTAACGAGAATCCAGCTGTTTGTTCATGGACTGATGGTAAACCAGCCAAATGGTTTTGAATCGAGGTGACTATGATAATAGTGATGATAAAGATGATGTTGCTAACACTGCAGAAAAACTGCCTGTAGATAACACGATGAAAATGTGTGATGGGCTCACTGAAGAACTAGAGTGATCATTCATAACTGATAAGAAATTATGTCAGTTTATAAAATAAAAGTGCAACCTTTAAGAAAAAATCATTGTTAATGAAGCAGTTGACTTTGGAGGAAGCATTTTAAAAAGCCATTTAACAGAATACTTCCACTTTCCTAAGGGACACACCTCCTGTTTCCTCAACTACTTCTGTTATTTCTTCTCAGCTAAACAAATAAAAGGAAATACTTTAATCAAAATACAACTTTGTAAGTTGAGATGGAAAGTCTGCCTTTGTTTATTGTTGTTAACATTTAACAACTAATACAGGTATTCTGATGACATTGCAATGCTTCTTCAGCTAACCCTGACCACATGATTTTTTTCACTATAATAATGGTATATCATATTTTGCACTGTTAAGTATTTATGTGTGAATAAGTGTTAGAAAATATTTGCTTATCATTTGCACGTAAATTCAGAGTCAGAAGTGACAGCAATGCTAAACAATCATAGATTTGTACACATTGGTGACTGAGATAGTGAAACCTTTACTTTCTGGCAGCTCAGTGTACACAAAACTTTGTTTCGTGCACAAAATAATTTAAATACTATAATTAAAATACTTTTACAAAATAATTAAAATACTTTTAGAAAGTATTTAAAATATAAATACATTAACAAATGAAGTTGAGATTTTTTTTTTTTTTTGAGTTGGAGTCTCACTCTGTCGCCCAGACTGGAGTGCAGTGGCCGCTCCCGGTCACCACAGCCTCGACCTGCTGGGCTCCGGCGATCCTTCTGCCTCAGCCTTCCAAGTAGCGGGAATTACAGGCATGCGCTACCATGCCCGGCTGATTTTTTGATTTATTGTAGAGATGAGGTCTCGCTGCCCAGGCGGGTCTCAAACCCTCGGGCTCAGGCAATTCACTCAATTCAAGCATGCATTTGAGAATATCAGAGCACTTATTTCTCTTCAGATCAATGAATTGTCTACTTCATGTAATTGCATATCTACATTGTTCACTGTTCACTAATCAAAATCACTGAGTGAGATGAGTCATAGACTGGGCAAAGGAATGATTCATTCTTCTGATGTCCTGTGTGAGCGGGTCTGGCATTAAAGCAATCATGAAGAAAGCCTGTTTTTTAGGTTGCTCCCCTGCCCTTGCCGTGGTCCAGACCATCTGTTCTGAGAGACTGGAATAGAGTCAACAATTTTTAGCAACATCTTTGCTAGTCCTTATTGGCTTTTAGTCTGAAATACATACATTTGGAGTACTATTTCTGTTCAGATAATATGGAATTGAATATTTTTGCTGCTGTTAGGCTACCAAGCATTTTTACCAAAAAAGGAAAGGAGGTAATTCAAGTCATTTAGAAATTTGGGGCTTTATTGATTCGAATGTGACTGTCAGGGTTTTCTTTAAAATAAAATTGGCAGCTTAAATAATGGAGTCAATCAAATTGACCAGATGTTTTGCACTTGGTTAAATGCATTCTAATTAACCAATCAGTACAAACAACTAACTGATTAGATCTTGTGCTAAATAATTTCCATTAAACCGATAAACAACAATTAAAAAATGGCACCAACAATAAAAAAAAATTCAAACAAGTTTCTCTTGCTTTCTTCTTTCTGAGAACTTGTGAAAAGAGAAACTATGTTAAATGAATTCTCTCCGCTAGTCCTATGTAGTTTCCAGATGAGCTAAACATTATTCTAGAATAACTTTGAAATTTTTATTTAAAAAAAAGTTTCAAATAGATGGACATAGTATTCAAAAAACTTTGGTAATGACTTATGTATCCTTTCCTTGTACACTACAGATATGAAAAACAGGGACAGTATCTTAAACTTGTGTGGAATGTTTTCTACATACTTTCATGGATACTATCCCAATAAAATATACTGTAATAATTACCTAGCTACATTTGAGGCATTGAACTACACCTTATGTTTAATCTTCATAGCACTCTTGGGTAGTAAATGACATTATTAACTCTGTTACAAATGACAGATGTGTGGCACGGAGGTTGCTCTTGTCTGATAGCTTGGTAAAGCTGGTACTAGCCTGAAATTGCTCAGATCTTAGTAATTCTCACTTATCAGCTATATAAGAGTGAGATGAAGATAATATGTGGATTCATTTGAGATTATAATTAGAGATACGATTATTTGTCCAGTGTATTTTTTAACTTCACAAAGTTTATTCACAAGGTGTAGTATGTTCTTTATGTAGCTCACTAGAAGACCTTGATATAACATATGAGTCATGCAGGAATCCTTTAATACTGTATTTACCAAAGAATTTTGTGACTTTGCAGCCTTGGTCCCTACAATAATAATTGCATTTGCCTAGTTAGATAAGTGGATGTCTAAGGTGCCAGTTCTGTTTACAATATGCATTTCTGCTTAATGAATGAAAACAAACAAAACAAAAACCCAATTCTTGCAAAAAAATTATAAACAAATTCAGAAGACAATAGCTAATCAGGGAGAAATAGTGACAAATTAAGTCACAAATAGTGTTAATGTTTCTAAATAAGAAACTGAGAAAAAAAGGTAGCAATGTATATTAAAAATTGAAATCAAAGATATTAACGGAAAATCACTGCAAAGATACATTTTTTTCTTAAACTTATGAAAAGATGTTCAACTTTGATTCAAGTAAAATACCAAATAAAACCACACTGAGATACCTGTTGCACTGGCAACATTTCAGAAGGCATACAATATACTCTGTTGCTGGAGCTATGGACAAACAAACACTATTATGCATTGCTGGTAGGAGCAAGATGGCAACCCTTTTGGAGAAAAATTTGGCAATAACTAACAAAACAATTTGTGCATCTAACTTTTGAACCACAAATCTATTATTCAAGTATTTATCTCAAAGATACACCTCCAAAAATGCAAAAATATGTATAAATTAATTTTTAATTCATTAAGATACTATTTTAATAAAAAATTTAAAAATGAAAATATCCAATTATAGAAGACTGATTGATGAAATTATTAAATATCATCATCAAGTAGTACTATGCAGCTGCAAAAATAAAATATAGATCTCTATGAATTGATGTGATTTATAGAATATTTTATAAAGTGAAAGGTATATGTTGAAAAAAGTTTATGTACTATGCTTCATTATGTGTGAGAAAGGTCAACATAAGTGTCTTATATGCTTATTTTTACATAAAGAAACACAGGAATTGTAAACAAGAAACTAATGCTCTTGTTTTCTAGCATAATGTAGATAGGCACTGGATGGAGGAAATAAGGATGTTATAGAACATTTTTTTCTGTAGTTATGATTTTTGCATAAGATTTTTAATCTGAACAAAAATAAAGTTAAATCAGAATTGAAAAAAATTTCCACAATTGCAGAATATAAATTAGTGTAACACTGCCAGAATTCCAGAATGACTTGCTAAATCTGTCATAATTATGAATACCAAACTTTAAATCTGATGTATGGGAGTTTTCCTCTTAGAGAGTACATAAAATAAATTATGCTCACCACATGAAAGGTATAAAAATAAAACACAGTATATGTGCATAGAAGGTAACTTATTTTTTGGCGGTGCTAATATATATGGTTTTTGTTTAACTCCTTTCTATTGCCCTGTATTGTCTGCATTTCTGTAATAATTGTCTATTGTTTTATTCATGTATACTTAATGAAATTGTTTTATGGAATAAGCAGACCTGAACGGACTACTTTGTGACTTGACCATAAATACACAGTTTTAAGGCACATGTAATATTTATGTATTCCTGCTTAAATGTCCTAGTACCAGAACTAATTGTTGCCTTTGCCAGGAATAATACTTCCCAATATCCTCCTATTTTCTTTCTTATCATTTAGGCCTCATCTTGTCATTAGAATTTATCCTTATAAGCCTTCACTAAACCACTTTATAGATGCTCCCCAATCAATCACATAACCATACTTATGTGCATCATAATTACAATTACTGCCTGATATATATCTTTTTGTTTGTATATTAGATCTCTGTTGAATAGAATTTAAGCTCTATGGTAAAGGTGAAGTTATAATATCTTGCTTATTATCATATTCCCAGTGCACATGATAGTGCCTGTTACATAGTAGATGCACAATAAATATTTGTTGGATAATAAACTCAATAAGTGAATAAATGAATTGAGCTAAATGATAATCTTATAAACTCTGGGATGTTTCTCCTGTCCATGCACCAAATCTGTGTTTGCAGTTGATTAGTTGATTTCAATGAATATCTTCATACCACAGATTAACAGAAGAGGTTGATTTGTATCTTTTGACTCCCCTTCTTGTGGTAGTAAGGGCTTTTACTTACATGGTTTTTCAGAGCAGATGTAAACTATCTCAAGCACACATATGATCAATAACTCATTTTACATGGGGAAAGAAAATGGAACACTTTACAACTTATAAAGCTGTTGGACCAGAACTAGTGAATGGGAGATAAAAGGCTGTATACGAGTCTGTAAGCCAAGTCAAACCAATAGAACATATTTAGGGTAATCATAAGGGATTTTTCTCAAACTCAATTCACAAGAAAATATGCAAGGCAGCCAATTTTCCACTTCAGGTCTCATAACAAAAGCTTTCAGAACTGACAGTTTATACTTTATTAAACAGAATATAAATTAATAAGTACACAGACACAGTCTTGTGACTAATTGTATTTACTAGCATTTGGGGTTCAGACAAGATAGAATGTCTTTATGAGAAAATCTCCTTTTTCTTATCTCTCCTCCATCATGTTTTATGTGTCTGCTTACTTTTGCAGTTTTTAAAAAATATTTATGCATTTTCAATTCAAGAAGTATGTCATGAATACCTGCTATGAACCTAGAACTAGTCCAGGCACAGGGGATACTGCACTAAATAAATAAATAAATATGTAAAATTCCTGTTATGGAGTTTACATTCTAGTGGATGAAGTGAGACAAATACAGTATTTTTTTTTAAGTAGGTACATCAGATAGTGCTAAGTAATAAGGAGAAAAATAAAGCAGAGATTCTGTTATGAAGTGTCAGTAGGTTTGGAGATAGGGAGGAAGAGTAAGTACCATGGCTCTGAGGTCAAAACATTCCTAGAAGTTCAAGTCAAGAGCATTACAGTTGAGGCAAATAGAGTAATGGTTAGAGTAGTTACAGTCACAGGGGTGTTGAGAACCAAGTCATAGAGGCTTGCAGGTCCCATAAGGACTTAACTTCTGAGATAAGAAAGAATGATAATAAAAAGATCAAGTTTTTGGTCAAAGTAACCAGATGGGAGGTGATGTTATTTACTGGGATGATGAAGATTATTGGAAACATCGTGTTTTAGTAAAAGGTGTCAGGAGTTTGATTTTGGATATATAACTTTTTACGAAGCCTGTAAAGAGTTGGTTGTATGAGTCTGGACCTTAAAGGAGGAGTCTAGAAGTCATGAGCTGGAGATGATACTGAAAGTTATGAGACCGGATGAGATGACTGAAGAAGAGCATGTAGAAGTCCATGAAACAAACCTGAGGCACATTAAAATTGAGATGTTAGAGAGAGGAAGAGGAGTAGCCAGTACAGTAAGAAGAAAATTAGCAGTGTGGTGTTCTAGAAGCCTGCTGAAGTAAGAGTTTGTAGAATAATGAAGGAATTCACTCTAATATATGCTGCTAATAAATCAGGTGTGAAAAAGAAAATTGGGAATTGACCATTGCATTTAGCAGATGGAGGTCCTTAGTGACTATAAAAAGACAGATTTCAGTTGAGTGATGGGAACAAAAGTCTGAGTCCAGAAAAGCATACAGAGATGGTGACTACTCTTTTGAGAAGTTTTTTTGTAGAGGAGACCCGGAAAGTAGGTCAGTTTCTGAAGTTCAAAAGAAAATGTTTTGAACATGGGATAATTTCCAGCATGTTTGCATTCTAAAGAGAATGATCCAGTAGAGATGGGGAAAATTGATAATTAAATAAAACAAGTAATTGCTAGAGTGACACTCAAGTGGATGAGAGAAAAGAGAATATAGAGCAAATGCCAGCATGCATGTTTGTCTGTGGTAACAAAAGGGAAATTGTTGACTGAAACAAAAATTGTCAATTATATTGACATGGACTGCAATAGATTGAAAGAGCAATGGTGGTAACATGTGACTTTTATATGTACTGCATCTGTTTTCTAAATAAATATGAGCCAAGGGTATCGGTGGAAAATTAAGATTGAGGAGGTATTGTTGAGAAGTTGAGAAGCAGAAGGTTTAAAATTGCCTCCCAGGAAAATGAGAGAGTGAAGAGATGAGAAAAGAAGACAGCAAACTTTTTTTTGTGAGGAACCAGGTAGCAAATATGTTAGGCTTTATGGACTATCTGGTCTTTGTCACCACTACTCGGCTCTTCATAACAGCGAAAACAGCTAAAGATAATACATAAACAAACGAATGTGACTATATTACAATAAAATTTCAAAACAGAAAAATAACATCAGGCAATGGGATGGACTTGGCTGTTGGGGCCATAGTATGCCTACTTTGAGAAAGCACTAAGAGACCATCTGAGACTAGTTGTTGCTATGATGTGAATGTTTGAGTTCTCCCCAAATTCATGTGTTGAAATCCTAACTCCCAATGTAATGTTATTAAATGGTAGGGCATTTGAGAAGTAATTAGGTTGTAAGGATTGTGTACTCATGAGAGGGATTTGTGGCCTTATAAAAGATATGCCAGAGAGCTAGCTAACCCCTTCTACCACGTGAGGACACAGTGAAAAGGCACCAAACCAGAAAGGAGATCTTCACTAGACATGAAATCTGCCTTGATCTTGGAAATCACAGTCTCTAGACAGTGGTAAATACATTTTTGTTGCTTATAAGCCACCCGATTTATGGTATTTTGTTATAACAGTTTAAACAGACTAAGACTTTGGTCATAAGAAATTAACACATTATATGTTTTTCTTCCATTTTTTCTATGCTAACTAAATGCAAAATCTGATTTAATCAGGCTAGGGGTTTGCAATAAGAGTAACAGGTAGAGTGAGGTAGAAGGGAATTGAGTATGTATACAAAGAAAATGTAATAAAAAGCATAGAGTATACCTAAGCTCATTAGAGAAAAGGAAGAGATATGAGTAGAGTGAGGAAATGTAAAAAGTCTGTAGGCTCAAAAGATAGCAGTTGTAGTTGAAACAATGTTGTGGTTGATATATTAGAGAGAGTAAGTTAAAAAGATAGGTGTAATTGAGTGGGGTAGTTAAATTTACATTATGAAAGGAATGCAGATACTAGTAATAAGGCCATCAGTGGGAATGAGTTACTATGTATAGGAAGGAGAAGTTCTAGAAAGTAAAAAAGGTTAAAAAATTAAGCACCCAAGGAATTAAAAGACTCATTCATATGTAATTTACTAATATGTAAATTAGTAAATATGTAATTTACTAATAATGGAGAGGACTCATTTTTGAGAGCAGTAGTAAATCAGGTGACAAAATCTCCAAGAAATTATCATGTGAAATGACCCTGAAAATGATAGGTAGTGGCTGATGTAGCCTAATGACTAAAGCTTCCAATCTGGGAATTTTTTAGTGTAAAGGAAATGAGATGCCTGAAAGTAGCAATGAAGAAAAAGGAAGACCCTAGTTCACCTCCAGGTAGAAACAGTAACATGGAAGAAAAAAGATTCACCATCTGAGAGAATTGTAAGGAGGCAACATCCTCGAAGAAGAATGAGGCCTTAGAGCAAGAAGATAAAATTAACATACAGAAGAGAGAATGAGAATCCAGGAGGTATCATCCGTATTTGACCCTCAATTCCAAAACCTCTGAGAAAGGATTTGGGAGTTGGAGATTGATAATATGACATAGAAATGTGCCGCACCAAAAGAGATGGAAAACAAAACTGAGGAGTTATAGGGGATTCCTATGACTCATGAAAACAAGAATAAGAGGCAGAATGAGATTAGTCCTAATGGGCACAGGGCAGGTGGTGGTGAGGTGATGTTTGTTGGAGAGGAAGGTAGAATGCTAGTCTTGCTCATATTTCTAAATAAGGACAGGACTACTTTCTTCGATCTCTTTCAACATTTAGCTCCCAGTCCTGATGTGTAGCTTTGTGTTATATGATTTTTACCTTTCATGAAAGATCTTCAAGAAATCTTTAAAATGCTAAGAATTGCTTACTTCAATTCTCAAAAGCAATCTAATACATAAAAGTCCTCCCCTTCTCTCAGACCAGAGCTGTTCTCATCTCTTATTCTTCCTGGCTAACCCTTGACTATAATCTTACTGTCCCCACAGAGTTGTTGGCTTTTCTTGTTTGTTGATAGGCAGGCAATCTTCAAGTTGAAAGCCACTGAAACTCTGCAATGACAATATAGTTCTGAAAGCCACATTTTTCAAGAATAAGGATTGTGCTGAGCTGCTTTTTTGTCCTGTGCCTTTATCTTCAAAGGCTTTGTAAAGTTTGTCCTGTTTCACTTTCAAAACATAAAAAGGCATCATTCTCTGTCCTTCAGGGTGTTCAAAGATGAGAATACTTTTTTTAAAATAGTTGTAGTTGAATGATAATGCTTATAAGGAAAAGCATTTCTTGAGGTTGGAGAATGAGTGCATGACATAATAATAATGTGTGTGTTTAGAACTAGAGTGACTATATCATTTGTTGTCCAACCCAGAACACTTTCAAATGTGAAAAGAGAAGCTAATAATAATTAATCTGGGGAAGCAAGTAGTGTATTAGTATGCTGCTAATCTGCCTTAACAAAGGCATCTCAACATACAGAGGCTTAAATAACTTAGAAGTTTATTTTTCTCACAGAATTTTTCAGAAGTGGTAGGTTAGTGGATGCAAAGTGGCCCTGAGTCTTTTTTATCTCTTTATTCTAAGGTCTGCTTCATCTGTAACAGTTTTGCAAAGAGTAGGAAGATGAAAGACAAAATAACTGGGAGGCAAGCAGCAGCCTTTTAAGAATTTGACTTAAAAATGGTTCACATCACTTCACTAATGTGTTATTCAACAGAGCATAGTCACATGACCCACCTAGCTGCAAGGGATTCTGGTCTCTCACTGGTGGCCATGGGCCTAGGTAAATTTTGAAATATAGATACTGGGGAATAATTAGCGATATCCACATGTTAGTCATATGATAAATGTGCAAGTTTAATAAATACCAGAATTAGGAGTACTCTGAATTGCCTGAACAGTTCACTTTCCAATTTCTTTACATTTACTCTTTTATTTCTTCTCATAGTTTACTCAGATGTTAGCTTCTCAGTGAAGGCTTCTCTGATCATTCTATTTAAAATGATTATCTTTACCCAATCTTCATTTTTATTGCACTTTCAGTGCAAATCAGGTGATAAAATCTCCAAGAAATTATCATGTGAAATGACCCTGAAAATGATGGGTAGTGGCTGATGTAGTCTAATGACTAAAGCTTCCAATCTGGGAACTTTTTAGTGTAAAGGAAATGAGATGCCTAAAAGCAACAATGAAGAAAAAGGAAGACCCTAGTTCACCTCCAGGTAGAAACAGTAATATTGAAGAAAAAAAAAATCACCATCTGTGAGAATTGTAAGGAGGCAACATCCTTGAAGAAGAATGAGCCCTTAAAGCAAGAAGATAAAATTAACATACAGAAGAGAGAATGAGAATGCAGGAGGTTTCATCTGTACTTGACCCTCAGTTCCCTATTTACATCACTTCACTAATGTGTTGTTCAACAGAGCATTGTCACATGGCCCACTTAGCTGAAAGGGAGTCTGGTCTGTCACTGGTAGCCATGGGCCTAGGTAAATTTTGAAATGTAGATACTGGGGAACTGCTTTGGAACCCTCAGTTCCAAATAACATGCATTTAACCTACTATACATGTTATTCATTTATTGTATTTCTTTTTTTTTTCATTTATTGTATTTCTCTCTCTCTTTCTCTCTCCCCCTTCCTTCCTCTCTCTCTCTCTCTCTCTCTCTCTGTCTCTTTCTCATGAATGTGGTACCCATGAAGGTTGTGACTTTTATATGCTTTGTTTGGTAATGAGCCCTTAGTGTCTAGAAAAGAGCTACTATTATTTTTAAGTGTTGCCAATGCAATCATGAACAGAAGCATATTAGCAGTGGTCTGTGCACTCATGACGATTTATATGTTAGGCCTTTTATCCATGCTAATAATTACCTGAGTTAAGAATAAATCCTCTAATAGTGACATTACTATGATCATTCATTGTTTATATGACATTAAGAATCAAATCTTATTCTCCCCTTGGAATACACATCTATGATTGGATAATGTATTACTATATCTCTTTTTTTCTTTAGTTTTTCTTTTTTCCACCAAAAAATGAAAAGTTACCTTGACTTTTGAAAACATAAGAATTGAAATTATAGGACAAAAGAAGCTCACTGAAAGTAGCTGTCTCCTTTTAAAATTTATATTTCCTAAAGTGTAAGCCATTAATGAATAGTTGTAGGTTACTGAGATGGACAATGAGTCTTTACATAAATATTTGACTCTCACTCTCTCTCTCTCTCTCTCTCTCTCTTTCTGATCAATGGTGGGACTGTATTTCTCTGGCTCACTGAATTCAGGTGTGGTGTATGACTTCTTTGTCGATGAAATGAGATCAGTGTACAGGTGGAAGGTGGAAGTTTAAAAAGCCAGTGCATATTTTTCACAATTTTCTTTCTTTCTTTTTTCTTCCTTCTTGGTTACTTGCAATGTTCTAGAGGGTGACTGTGTTGATATCCTAGGTCCCAAATTGAGGAAGGTAAGGATGCAGAACAGTGCCCAATCATTCAAAATAGATATAATTTGAGCAGAATGTAAACCCTTAAGATTTGGTGTTGTGTAATATGACAGCACATCCTTGCTTATCTCTAGGAAGACAGTTATCCAGGTGGGAACACAGAGAGATGAATTCCCTTAAGATTTATCAAGATCAACAAGGGACATTATCTTGATCATGGTGATCATTTCATGGGTTTATACATATGTTGAAGCTTCTCAAATTGTATACTTTAAATATTCAGTTGATTGTATTTTGACAATACACTCAAACTGGAGAGGGAGTAGGTATCTATAGTTTCTTCCAAAGGCAGTCCTGTGCTTGTTTTCCAGCAGTGCCTAATTTAATAACATGATCTTTGATGGCAGTAATTACAACCCACACTTGGCATGGAAATTGGGCCTGATGGACCTATAAGACTGGGCATTTTAAAGATTACTTGATTGAACAGATTACCCCTAATTCAAACTGCTGAACATCTTAGAATATCAAAGTAGTGTCAGTCGGGCTCGGTGGCTCAGCCTGTAATCCCGCGCTTTGGGAGACTGAGGTGAGCGGATTGCCTGAGCCCACGGGTTCGAGACCCGCCCAGGCAACTTGGCGAGACAGCATCTCTATAATAAATAAAAAAAATTAGCCGGGAGTGGGAGCGCACGCCTGTAGTCCCAGCTACTCAGAAGGCTGAGGCGGAAGGATCGCTGGAGCTCAGCAGGTCGAGGCTGCAGTGGCCGGGAGCATGCCACTGCACTCCAGTCTGGTTGACAGAGTGAGACTCCGACTCAAAAAAAAGAAAAAAAAAAGAATATCAAGGTAGTAAAGATGAGAACTATACAAAATAAATATAATACTAGGAATACAGGTTTAAATAATATAATGGGGCAAGAGACATGTCAAAGAAAGACATATACTGGAAGTGCCCAAAAAAGTATATACCTTTTATAAGCGATTTTATTTATGTTTTACTTTTAAAAGTTGAATTGAATTATGGTAGCAATGTGTAGAATGATGCTTACTCAAAAGATGGCATTAATCAAATGTATGCTAGCGTAGAAGATAATGACAGAAGCACAGCTGTTGTTTGAGGATCACAAGATCATTTTGAAGTGATATTTGAAATTCAAGAACATTGTAGAAGTACAACAACATGCGTATGCAACAAACCTCCAACACGCCTCACATTTGTACTATTTTGGGACAAGTTTGAGAATCAAAGTACTGTGTGTGATATGCACAAGGGAAGATCTGAGAGGCATCGCACAGCAACGAGTCCTGCAGTAGTTTGCTGTAATCCAAAGTATCTGGACACTGATGATAATCACTCTGAGCATCTCTTGTAATTACAGAAGTCAAATGTGACTTGTATTCATCTATTTGGTATATATTGAGTATTACAACTTTAATACAGTTTTTTCTTTCTTAGAATGTGTATACTTTTTGGCACCACACACACACACACACACACACACACACACACACACACACACACACACCCCTAGTACTTAAATACTTAATCTCATTATGTTACTTAAGTAGTAAGTCATAGAAAGACATGCATATAAATGATACATATATGGAATGTCATATTGGCATTGGATTTAAATTTGACAGTGAATTTCACCTATTTACTTTTAGTAGAATGTTGTAAAAACACTCTAAGGTTGGTAGGACTCATGCAATTATTCCCATTTTTACCTATGAAGACATTGATACCCGAAGAAATTATCTTAACTTATCCTAGTCCACATAGTTACCACAGAGCAGAATGGTATCGTATCCCATAGAACCTTTTTTCCAGCCAAAATTAAAGTTTATCATAATTAATTTCTCATATGTTTGTTTTGTTTTCTGGATAATAAAAACAGACTCCTGGGTTCTAGGGGTGAAAGGCAATTTAGAAATCACTTTTTCAAGCTCTCTTATTTTATAATTGGATAAAATGAGGCACAGAAATGTTAAAACTCAACCAAAATTTTTATCTAATTAGTCCTAGAACCAGGACAGAAATTTATCATACAATGTTCCCTAATCCTTTTCTTAATTAATTCATTCTGAGAGGAAAACACTGCATGAAAGTCCTGAAGTGACTTCCAAGTTGCTAGATTTAACTGTTCTGTTTTTTGCTTCATGACTTTTCAAATTGGCTTTATCAAAAAGATCAGCAGATACTTGCAGGATTACAAATTAATAAAAATGCTTTATGTAATGTCTTGCAGCCATAAATAACACACTTATTTTAACATTTTAAAAATCAAATTAAAATATACTGTCTCTTATTAACTTGAGATTTCCGACATGGGCATTCCAATGAAAGAAAAATCACTTAATGTGTAATTTATATGCTTTAAAGTAAACACACACACACACACACACACACACACACACACACACACACACACACACTAGCAGTCTTTATGAGTTTCTTTATATTTTTGAACTGTATATCAGCTTTCTGTCTGATTTTGTGCTCTTTCCAACATGGGTTATAAAACACCCACCATTAAACCTTTGAATGGTACAAACTAATCAATAATATAGCGCTTTGAGCCAGAAATTTCATACAGGGGACCAGTATGCATCCTTTAAGAAAAAGTACTATTCAGGGACCAAAGAGTAGCACTACAATTTGCCAGGATAATGCTGAGCTTAATCTCAGGAAGGAGTGAAAATCACTTAATGTGTGTGGCAGTGAGAAGTCTTTGTCCTTCAGTGGGGCCAGGTATCTATAATCAAAGACAAGTTGAACTTGAGAGTAAAATGAGAGTCTCTTCTTTGAGCTCCATGAAAATAATTTCTATCCAATTGGAGTCTATGCAGAGTGACTTCATGGAAAATTCACAGAAGTTGACTTTGAGACAAGGTTCTTCTCTTTATTGTGTAATACAGGCTCAAAAAGTGAAAGGTTCTCAACCTTTCAGGAAGAGAGGAAAATGCACATTGTCTTTTAAAGATCAGCTCAAAGAGATGAGAACAGGAGGAATAAAAGAAGTAGAGCTGAGTGACAAAAATCACACAATTAGATAAAAGAGCATTAGAATCGAGACAATATTAACTGGGTACAGTGGGAAATGAGAAGATCAAAATTAAGTGCTTAAGAGTTTAAAAAAAACCTGAACCAGGATTAATATATGCTACAAATAATTATTTTATACATGATTATTATTTTCCTTTTATCAGGATATAATCTGCATTTTCTAAAGTTTCTACAATGGAAATACACATTTTTTGTAACACAAAAATACAATAAAATGTATTACATAAAAATGTGCTGTAGGAATGTAAGAATTTTATTAATTAACATGAGAGGTTCTTATAGTGATTATAAATTGTAAACCCCAAATTAGGACGTTTGGGTTAAAATACACACACACACACACACACACACACACACACACACGCACACACACACACACACACTCACTCATTCACTCACAAAATTTTTTCTCTAATTTGTCGGGTATTTATTTAAAAGAGCTTCGTATGTTATAAAATTAAAACTAATTTATTTCTATGTTCAGCGAATTGCAGAAAATTAAGTGAAATATTGTCATTTGTCTTGAAAAAGTTGGTGCACATGGCAGCCACATAAACTGTCTTAATTTAGGTCATTTCATGGAAGGTAAAGTATATGGTTCAACAATACTGAAGAGAGTTGGTAGTTGTAAGAAATATTGTATTAGGCTGGGCTTGGTGGCTCAGCCTGTAATCCCGTGCCTTGGGAGGCTGAAGTGAGTGGATTGCCTGAGCCCACGGGTTCAAGACCTGCCTGGGCAACTTGGTGAGCCCTCATCTCTACAATAAGTCAAAAAATTAGCCGGTCGTGGTAGCGCATGCCTGTAGTTCCGGCTACTCGGAAGGCTGAGGCAGAAGGATCGCCGGAGCCCAGCAGGTCGAGGCTGTGGTGGCCGGGAGCGACCACTGCACTCCAGTCTGGGCGACCGAGTAAGACTCCAACTCAAAAAAAAAAAAAAAAGAAATATTGTATTAGGATGAAAATATTCAGAAGAAAAGAGAAAATTTAAGATCTTGCTGGAAAGATAATACTGTGCACAGTTCAAAATGTTACTAACAGATACGCCAATAATTTTTAAAAAATATACTGCCATTGTTTCTTTTAATGATCACTGATTTTTAAGAAAACTAGAAAATACTCAAGATAAATTTTATGGAAATTTTATACTTTAGGACAATTTTAAAATAAATATTACATGACTAAAATATATAGAAAATTCTGTTGAAATTTACATGTATAAAATGACTTTACATGTTAAATAGGGCAGATATAAGACTTTTTACGCCGGGCTCGGTGGCTCAGCCTGTAATCCCGCGCCTTTGGGAGGCTGAGGTGAGTGGATTGCCTGAGCCCGCGGGTTCGAGACCCGCCTGGGCAGGGGAGACCTCATCTCTACAATAAATCAAAAAATTAGCCGGGTGTGGTAGCGCGCGCCTGTAATTCTGGCTACTTGG
>NW_007250591.1:94099-99189 GCF_000164805.1 Carlito syrichta
TGATTTTGGACTATCTATGCAATCTTCATTCCCAACTATGAGAGTCCTGCCAAATTTGAGCAGCTAAAAGAAGCAGAATCGGAATTAAAGGGGAAGGAGAAGAAATGTATTACCACAGAAAGCAACCAGGAGGAATTATGCTGAGAAAAAGTACAGAAGTTTACTTGTTGAAAGAAATGTTTTATTTTATCCTTGAAGAACAGATATGTATGAAGGAACACACCCTAATGTGCCTAGTATTAAGAAGGTAAATTGAATAAGCACTTTTGAATTGTAAAAATGGTCATATTGCTTTTTGACCCATATGAAGCAAGTGCTTACAAAAATACAATTTAAAATGATAGAATGTCACAGGTGGTAGGAGAAGTGATGTCACTAAAGATATCTAACAATTGAGAGAGAAAACTAGAAATTGAATCATCCTCTGAGTTTCTTCTAGAAACTTGGGATTCATCCTATCTCCTTCTTCTACCTCATGACTATTTTAATCCATTGGTAAGTTTTGCCACTTGTATTTCCAGACCTATCCATGGATCCCACTCAGAACCCTGAGACCATCTAAGTTCAAGCCACTATCCTTGACTCCTCCCCCTGTCAGCTCTCGTCATCCTGGCTGCCCTTCAGTTCCTCAACCTGCCAGACTGTTTCTCAACACAGGGCTTTAACACTGGCTGTTTTGTTTCCTTGCCCAATGGCTACAGCTTTCCTGTGGGTTCCTGGTTCTGATTCAATTTAAATGTCTCTTCATCATGGAACTAACTCTAAGACATTTTATGTGTTCTTTCCTTGTTAGTCCTATCAACACATGATTAACATTTATCACTGCGTCTATCATAACTTATTATCCAGAATTGTCATACAAAATATCTGTTCTGCTACAATAGTTTGTTAAATAGCAAAATAATTAGGATGACCATTTAATTTATTGTGTGACCTCATATACTTCTGAAAGAGAAAGGAGTGCTGATAATAATTATGCCAGGGGGCCCGAGTTCGGTGGCTCAGCCTGTAATCCCAGTGCTTTGGGAGGCTGAGGTGAGTGGATTGCCTTAGCGTGCTGGTTTGAGATCAGCCCAGGGACATTCGCAAGCCCTTGTCTCTACAATAAATCAAAAATTAGCTGGGTGTGGTAGCACATGCCTGTAGCTCTGACTGAGGCAGAAGGATAGTCAGAGCCCAGCAAATCAACACTGGGGTGGCTGTGAGTGTGCCAACTGCACCCCAGCCTGGGTGACAGAGTGAGACAACAACTCAAAAAGGAAAAAAATATGCCAGGAAAGTAGCACACTGGACATATGGCCAGGATAGTAATGATGATATTCTTGTGTGGAAGGAGCGTTTGTTCATATGTGACTTTTTCTAGGCAAGGAAAGGCAGAATGATTGCAGCAGAGTTTGAAACTTTACCAAGAAGATGAAGAAGAAGAAGAAGAAAATAGCTCTAAACTTGACTGCTGCATAAAAATGTTTCAGTTCTATTTTAGGACTGAAGGGCTTTAGGGAAGATAGGGACATTTAAAAACAATATTTTAGTTTATATTTTCTTTTTTTAACTTTTAATTTTAAATACATAAGGTACAATTCAGGGTTAGGTATACAAATATGCATTTTGCAGGTTCATTGTGCAGGTACCCTTGTGGATGAGTTGTGCGCCGCCCCCCCCAGCTTCCCACTACTGCCAATCCCACTCCCACTCTCCCCTAGTTTATATTTTCAAAAAACTAACAGAGAGGATTTTAAATGTCACAACACAAAGAAATGATCTGTGTTTGAGGTGATAGATATGCTAATTATTATTTTGATCATTATACATGTGCATCAAAATATTACTCTGTATCCTATAAATATGTACAATTTTAACCTGTCAATTAATATTAAAAAGTAAAATGAAAATAAATGCCTGAAATCAATCTCCGTCCCGACTGGATTGTGACCCTAGCCTGTGTGACTCTGTTAAAAACAGGTTCCACCTCTTCCTGTGCTTACTTTAATGGGAGCCCTGCTGACTTGCCTCAGAACTCCATTTCTATCTGCTTTCAGTACCTGCAAGCCAGCATTACAAGACTATTGTGTGTGTGTGTGTGTGTGTGTGTGTGTGTGAACTTTTACAATTCCCCGAAGTAGCTTGTCTAAGATATCCAAGCTATCAACTGGGGTATAAATGATTATCTTCATTATTGTTCTGGTTAAAAAGTTGTATTGATTTTGAGTGATCTATTCTGAGTTTTGTTTAATAAATCCTGCTAATTTTTAATCCAATTTTGTAGAACAGAGGATTTTTCAGGAAGATATATATTTGGCCATAGAAGAAGCATCTAAATCATATAAAAATATACAGTATCTGTCAGAAAATTTTGACCATATTTGCTTTTCTATTGTTTGTCTGACTGAGGAAAAGGTACTTATTCCTGGGATGAAGCTTCTCTATTTCATTCACCAGTGATCCAAGTACTTACACAGTACAATACATGGTCAACTTGCAATAATTTTGCAGCAATAATTGAATTAATACCTTCTTGTGCATTTAAGGAATGGTAGAATATCACAGAGTTTTACATTCTTAGAATTTGAAAGTTATATGTTACATTTGCTTACAAGTATATTTGACCTCAACTCACAGTATCAAATATTTTGTTCATCTGTCATATGCAAATTTATATGCTTGTATGTATACATATACATATGTTTCTATAAAACACACACACGTGTGCATGTGTGTGCATATGTGTGGAGATTATATACATATATATATAGAGAGAGAGAGAGAAAGAGAGAGAGAGACTGAAATGATTTGAGCCAAAATTTTACCTTTGCTATGTATGAATAGTCTCAAGAGAAAGGGAGATGAGCATTTATTAGATATGATGACTTTAAAGTTTTGAAGGACCATCCAAATAGACATATCTAGCCAGCAATCGATGAAGGATTTGCATTGGGACAATATGAATTACTGTCCAATTTGTAAGAATTGATGAGATTTCAGTGGGTGAGGACAGAGAAAAGAAAGAGCAGAGACATGACAACTGAAACTTGGGAAGTATTTATGTCTAGGAGCAGAGATGGAAACAGGAGCCAGCAAAGATCCCAAGAGACATCATTAAAAAGCAGGAGGCAAAAGCATCGTGGCCTATAAGGAAACCATTTTAGAGAAAAGGAGACATAGGCAGTATCAAGTGTTTATTCATTCAACACTTATAGGCCATAGAAGATCCATGAAAGAAGGAAGGGCATTCATTTCACTCACTGTTTAATCACTGAAAGAAAATGCCCAGCCTATGGATATAGTGCCTCTCTTGTCTCTGCCTGCTTATCCTTGTATCTTTCCATACAAACACACTTTCATATTTCTTTCTTTTTTTTTTGAATGAAAGAAAAAATTGAGTGCCACTTTGCATTTGACACCCAGCAAGATACTTAAGGAGTAGAAATGAATAAGAAATGTTGCTGCCTTTAAGGTCTTTTTGATCAAGTGGAAAATGAAAATGTCAAGATGGGTATGCAAGTTATTAAGCTATAGTCCCTCAGCTCCAAATTCATGCTTCTACACTCTGCTTTATGATGTTTGGGTTGGAAGTTTGAAAACTGCATTTCTGCCTTTCCATCTGACTCCCTATCAGGCCCTGATTTTGGGGTGCCAGAAGACCAAAGGCTGAAAGAGAAGAAGTAACCTTTTCCTTCTTTTCTGCTTCTTGCTGACTTCCACCAGAGTTCATGTCTACTCTCTGCTCCGAAGAACATGCTTTTGTCAGCATTACTCCAGCCTTGCTTCTCAATCTCAGCAGTAGTAAGTTCACTCTTATAGCACTATGCGAATACAGCTTATACTTAGTATTTGCATACTCAGTCTTATTTTACATCTTTCAGAGATATCAGAATTAGCCAGCATTCCATCCTCAAAGATCTGGGACACAATACTATGGGACGTGTCCTCTAAGCTCAGAGAAACCATCACAAGCCAAGTCACACCTCCTCCTGAATAGTCTGGGTTTCAGCTCTAGGGATCTCTGCTCTAACCTTCCATGTTTAAAAATATCCAGTCCCCACCCACAGACTCAAAGTAAGAGGACGGGAAACAAACTTTCAGGCGAACGGAATCCAAAAGAAAGGAGGAGTAGCGATCTTAATTTCAGACAAAATACCCTTCAAGCTATTAAAAATCAAAAAAGATACAGAAGGCCACTACATAATGATAAAAGGCTCAATCCATCAACAAGAAATATCTATCCTAAACATATATGCACCCAACATAGGTGCGCCAACTTTCATAAAGCAACTTCTTGGAAAACTAAAGAAAGATATTGACTCTACCACTATCATAACTGGGGACTTTAATACCCCACTCACAACCCTAGACTGATCATCAGTACAAAAAATCAGCAAGGAGATCTGGAAGCTCAATGTGACATTGGAACAAATGGACTTAATTGATACCTACAGAACACTCCATCCAAAGACCACAGAATACACATTCTACTCATCACCACATGAAACATATTCTAAGATTGACCACATACTCGGCCATAAATCAAGCATAAGCAAATTTAAAAGGACCGAAATTCTACCAAACACCTTCTCGGACCACAGTGGAATAAAAATAAACATTGACACCAACAAAGTCCCCCCAAAACCCACAAAGACATGGACACTAAACAGCATGATGCTAAACAACTCCTGGGTCAACGATGAAATCAAAACAGGGATCAAAAGATACCTGGAAACAAATGAAAATGAAGAAACATCTTACCAAAATCTCTGGGATGCCCTGAAAGCTGTAGTAAGAGGGGAATTTATATCCCTACAAACACACATGAAGAAAATGGAAGGAACATAAATTCACAACCTAACAAGCCACCTAAAGAAGCTGGAAAAGCAAGACCACAAAAACCCTAATTTCAGCAGAAGAATCCAGATCACCAAAATAAAAGCCCAAATCCAGGACATAGAAGACAAAAAGATAATACAAAAAATCAATGAAACAAAAAGCTGGTTCTTCGAAAGGGTAAACAAGATTGATGGTCTCCTAGCTAAACTGACCAAGAAAAAACGAGAAAAAAACCAAATAAGCATAATCAGAAACACAAAAGATGAAGG
>NW_007250591.1:99209-102531 GCF_000164805.1 Carlito syrichta
GCAGGCTACTCGGAAGGCTGAGGCAGAAGGATCGCCGGAGCCCAGCAGGTCGAGGCTGCGGTGGCCGGGAACCGCCACTGCACTCCAGTTTGGGCGACAGAGTGAGACTCCAACTCAAAAAAAAAAAAAAGACTTTTTACTTCAAACATTTTCATTTATGCAAGCCAACTTTATACAGACAGAAGTGACTTACTACCCATTATTTCTTTGAACAAAAAATATTTTTTATTGGTTTTACTCCTATATTAAATACTTAAGTATGCCCTTGTTTTTCTAAGGCCCAGTCTCTACTCTACCTTGCAAAAGGGCATTATTAAGTCATCACAAAATATCTTGATCCAATACCTTGGGGAACTGAATATTTTATTCATTCACTGAGATAAAAGAACTGAATGCATCTGCTTTTATTGAATACGAATGCTGTTATATCATTAAAACTTTGAAGTTTTCTTTAAGAAAGTATGGTTACATCTGCGTTTATTTTTTCTCTCACTGTAAATACACAATCTTTGTCTTTAAATATTTTATTATTTGAATAAATTTATGTGGTACAAGAGTAATTTTGTTAATGCACAGATTGGTAGTGGTGAAGTCAGGACTATTCGGTGTCCATTGCCCAATTAATGTATTTTGTACCGATTAAGTAATTTCTCATTATCCCTGGCTCCTAAACTTTGTAAGTTGTGCAAACACTCAAGCAGTTATAAAAGTCATTCAAATAATCTTTGACCATGTTTTAAATCTCTTCAGCCACTCCCTTCACCTCTTCCCCAATATGGCATATGCTATAGGTAGATAAAAAGTGTCTTTGTGAATATCATTAGCTAGAAAATGAGATGTTCCATTTATTATGTTGCAATATATTTTATTACTTGCTGGTTTCGAAATATAATTTTTCAGAATCAATATTTCTTAAAAATCACAGTTCCTATAAAAGAAATATACATATTCTTTTTGTGGGTGATGGCAGTAATATAAACAAATATTTTGGCTATTGACATCTCAATAAATAACTAGAATCAGGAACACACTTTATGTTATCCAACTCTGACAGGGTATTTAATTTGTTGATCTTATTGCTTTTCTTCATCTAAAATGAGCTACAGATATATTAGTACAGAGAATTTTTAGTTAACTTACAGTATTTGGTCTTGAAATATGGCAATAAAATAACTGAAAACACTGAATTGTAACTAATTTGTAACAACTTTATTGAGGTATAATTGATATGCAAAGAACCACACATATATAATGTGTACAACCTGATGAGTTTGGACATATGCAAATACCTGTGATACATCACCACAATCAAGGTAATATAGACATTCAACACTTTCAAAGTTTTCTTGTGTCCCTTTGTTGTTTTTATTTGTTTTATTGTTTGTAGTAAGAACATTTAATGGGAGTTTAACTTAATATCCATTGAACAAAAATTCCTCATTTCCCCAACCTCCAACTCCTCGCAATCACTATTATATTCTCTGATTTTAAGAGTTTCACAATTTTAGATATCTCATGTAAATGGAATTATGCAGTGTCTGTTTTATGACTGATTTATTTCACTTAGTAGAATGTCTTCCAGATCCATGTTATGTCAAGTGTAAGAATTTTCTTCCTTTTTGAAACTGAATAATATTTTATTGTATTACATACAATGACAACTCTGATGGCGATTTGAGAAAAAGAGCTCCAAAATTGCTTTGACAGATGGACCAGGCACTGGTGTTTGTACATAGCTTCCCATGGGGAGTACTTTGAAGGTGACTATAGTGATATTCAACAATGAGGTATGTAGCATTTTTTCTAGAATAAGTTTGTTTGTAAACTTGATTGTCAGATCACATATTTTGAAATTAGGAACTATAATGTCTCTTGCTTTGCTCTTCTTTCCCAAGATTGCTTTGCCTTCTTTGCATTGTTTATGGTTTCATGTGAACCTTTGGATATTTTTTTTTTTCTATTTCTGTTAAAAACAACATTGGGATTTTGATGAGAGTAAGCACTAAATTTGTAGATACATTTGAATAGCATGAGCATTTTAACAATAGTAAATCTTGCAACCTATGAACAGAAGATGTCTTTCATTTATTTGTGTCTCCTTTAATTTATTTCATCAATATTTTGTAGATTCCAGTGTGCAGGTTGTCCACTTTCTTGGTTACTTTTATTCTTAACTATTTTATTCTTTCTGATGCTTTTAAAAATGAGATTGTTTCAAATATCTTGTTCATGTAGTTAATTGTTAGTATAGAGAAAGACAATCTAACTTTTAAGCTCAAATTTTGAGAATCTTTTTCTATAAGCCTAACTAATATTTAACAATTCTATTTATCCATGAGATAATTTTATTTAAATGGAAAATTTTTATCTGAAATGACCAGAAATATGCAAAATTGTAAAGTAGGGCATTGGCACCTACCCTCTGTCACCTATTTTGGCAACAGATTGACAGAGACAAGGAAAGAGAAAGAGAAACAGACACAAACACATACACACTCTCATCCTTCAAATGTGGAGAAAGTGTCATCACTATAATGTGATTACCTTTTTGTCATTCTGCATCCTCAGCCATCAACATCATTGTCATAATGCAAGAATGATATTTTATTATCAAAATAAACATAAATAATGAAAAGCTGTGCTTCTTTTTTTTTTCTAAAATTATTATAAAGATGTGAGGTACAGTTTAGGGTTCGGTATATAAACATTGATCACGCAGGTACCCTTGTTGATGAGGTATGCCCCTCCATCCCCTAGCAGTTTGCCTCAACTGCCAATACCACCCTCCCTCCCCTGATAGTTTTCCACTACTGCCAATCGCTTTCCTATAATATTATAATTATTCAAGGTCATCTTATGAGTGAAAACATATGGAACTCAGCTCTGTGTTTCTGTGATCAATCACTGAGTATGATCGAATCCAAATCCATCCAAGTTGCTGCAAAGTCTATATATTTGTCCTTCTTTATGGCTGCATAATATTCCATTATGTATATGTATCACATTTTAAAAAATTTAATCCAGTTTCGATGGGCAACATGGTTGGTTCCATGTTTTTTGCCGGAGACCAGCTCCGGGGGGTTCACGGGGACCCGAGAAGGAGGAGTGATGAGGTGAGGGAAGGAAGAGTCATGACCAGAGTTTCTTTTCAGGCACTCTGGCCATCAAATGTACCAGGTTGCATTTATTTATAGTAAATTATAAATTAATCATTTTTTTGTGGTTATACAATCACAAGATGATTTCATTATTATCACAAACACTGTATGTTCCCATGTCTTACAAGATTTATTATAAAGTTAATGATTAATACAACTTGCCC
>NW_007250591.1:102551-103522 GCF_000164805.1 Carlito syrichta
CTCTAGGTAGGACTTCCAATACTATGTTGACGGAGGAAGGAGAGTGGGCAGCCTTGTCTTGTTCTATTTTCAGGGGAAATGCTTCCAATTTCTGTTGTTTTAGCAATATGTTGGTTGTGAGTTTATTGTAGATGGCTCATAGATGAAAAAAGTCAGTACTCTTTCAAATCATTTTATGAAGCTAACATCACACTGACACCCAAACCAGGTAAAGACCCAACAAAGAAACTGAACTACAGACCAATATTCCTAATGAACATAGATGCAAAAATTCTCAACAAGATTATAGCAAATTGGATCCAACAACACAACTCAAAAATCATCCACCATGATCCTGGGATGCAGGCATGGTTCAACATCCTCAAGATCATAAATGTAATTAAATACATCGAAAGATATAAGACAAGAACTAACATGATTATAACATTAGATGCAGAAAAAGTTTTTGACACAATCCAGCATCCCTTCTTGATAAAAACCCTTGAACACCTAGGCATACTGGAAACACACCTCAAAACAGTAAGAACCAGCCTCTCTTCCTAATTTGTTAATTAATATTTATTCATTAGTGTAAATCGTCTGCTGTGATTCATGGAAGAGATATAAAAGATTGTCTATTTCCTTGAAGAAATGCATAATTCCATTGAAAAAATAAGGTACCATCTGGTTTTTAAAAGTATTTGACAAAATATTAGGGAGAAGTCCCTCTTCTTTGGTCTCAAACCCAATTATATGTCTTTTAGATGAGTCAGTGGAGTAATTGCGAGTCCTTAAACATTCTAAAAGGCTTTTCAGCAAATAGTACATTTTTGTCAAATCTGTCAAGATCAGATATTATGTTTTTTTGATGAGGCTGTGGTGTCTCTCTATCCTTCAAGTGTTTAGAGAAACAATTTAAAGAAGAAATCCTTCCCCCACTCCCCAGATAAAAAACAAAACAAGAGCCGGGCTCAGTGGCTCAGCCTGTAATC
>NW_007250591.1:103542-131455 GCF_000164805.1 Carlito syrichta
TTATAAACTTAACATTCTACTTCATGAAAATATATAATTTTCTATAAGGAAAATAAAAAGTAAAAAAGGACAATCAGCTATTAAAGCAATAACATGTGGATTCACACAAAACTTACCTTATCTATTCTAAATATTCCTAACTTATTTTTATAGCAAAAAATCATTATTACTAATTATATCAAACTTAACCAATTCTATCTAATCTCACAATCTTCTATTGTATAATAGCTACATTTAATTTTCTTATACCATTAATTTACTTTGTAGCAGATTTTTATTTTCTATGCTTTTAGAATTAAACACCATGGTGGGCTACTACATTTAATTCTTTCCCAGAGAGACAGAGAGTTTCAATTAACATATCTGCCATCTACCCAAGCCCATCTAACCATGTCTTCATCATAAACTCCAGTGTAAAGTAAAGGAGGATCTAACCACGATAAATCTTGCACGCTGCTTCTACCCCTAGGGGCCCACCAAACTGTATTATTAATATTATATCCCATATGTTGTCCTGCTCTAATAGTAGGTAAAGGCTTAAGAGCTTTATTTTTTGGGGGTTCTGGTTTTATGACTAATCTGATGTTTAACTATACCTATGTTATCTGTAACAGTTTTTACCTCAGTTTCTGTTAATTCCTTATGCCACAACTTTAATAGAAAATCTCTAAGTGTTTCATTTGCCATACAGTTAAAGGTACATTTTGTTGTAGTGGATGTTACAATAATTGATTCTATTGATGGTTGGGTCTTCATGACCTCTCCTATTCTTGTTTTCCTGAGGTGTAGCCGATGTTGAAACATTGACTGCTTTATTGCTGGCATTGTAGACACTGTACCCTCCAATTCTGATTACATTATTCTTTTCCAAGGGAGATTGAAATATATTATTCCTGTAAGGCAGGAGTATAACAATATAATGGGAATAACCAGGCAACCATGAGTCACAGGGCAGCCATGCAGAACTTCCTCAAGACTTTCCGTGGGGCCTTGCCATGCACACGGATCCCCTCTGGGGCTTTGCCTTCCAGGGGGTTGTCTTCATTCGGTTTCCATGCTGAGCCCCAGATTGTCATGGCCTCCGCCAGTTTTTGCTATTGTGAATAGAGTTGCAACAAATATATGTGTGCAAGTATATTTTTCATAGAATAATTTGAGTTCCTCCTGGTATATTCCCAGTAGGGGAATTGCTGGGTCATATGGAAGGGCAATTTCTAGTTCTTTCAGAAATCGCCACACTGTCATCCAAGGAGGTCGTACTAGTCTGCATTCCCACCAGCAGTGTAGAAGCATTCCTTTTTCTCCACATCCTTGCCAGCATCTGTTGTTGTTTGTTTTGTTAATGATGGCTGTTCTTACAGGAGTTAGGTGGTATCTCAATGTGGCTTTGATTTGCATTTATCTGCTGATGAGTGAGGCTGAGTACTTTTTCATGTGTCTGCTGACTGTCCATATATCTTCTTTTAAGAAGTGTCTATTCATGTCTTTTGCCCACTTTTTGAAGGGGCTGGTTTATTTTATTTTTTATTTTTTTGCTTTCGGTACATTTGAGTTCCTTGTAGATCCTAGATGTTAGGCCTTTGTCAGATATACAGTTGGCAAATATTTTTTTTTCCCATTCTGTGGACTGTTTCCCTGCTCTCTTGATGATTTATTTTGCTTTTCAGAAGCTCATTAATTTGATGAGGTCCCACTTGTCTATCTGATTTCTTAAGCTATTGGCCTTTGGGGTTCTTAATAAGGATTGGTTCCCAGTTCCAAGTTCCATAAGGGTATCTCCTGTGCTTTCTAAGAATTTACAGTTTGAGGTTTTATGTATAGGTCTTTGATCCATTAAGAGTTAATTTTTGTGTATGGTGATAGGTAGGGTCAGCCAGTTTCCCAGCACCATGTACTGAATGGGTTTTCCTCTCTCCAGTGGTTGTTGTTAGAGGCTTTGTCAAAGATGCGTTGGTTGAGGAATTGAGGCTTTGCTTCTGGAATCTCTATACTGTTCCATTGGTCTATGTGTCTGTTCTTATACCAATACCAGGCTGTTTTGATTACTGTAGCCATATAGTAAAGTTTGAAGTCTGGAAGTGTGATACCTCCTGCTTTGTTTCTTTTACTAAGAATTGTTTTGGCTATTTATGGTCATTTATGTTTCCATATGAATTCTGTATTGTCATTTCCAGGTCTGAGAAGAATGATGTTGGTAACTTAATGGGTATTGCATTGAATCTGTAGATTGCCTTTGGTAGGATGGACATCTTAAAAATGTTGATTCTTCCTATCCATGAGCATGGAATATTTTTCCATTTGTTTGTGTCTTCTTGGATTTCTTTTAGCAGTGTTTTGTAATTCTCATTGTAAAGGTCTTTCACTTCTCTGATTAGGAAGATACTGAGGTATTTCATTTTTTTGGTGGCTATTGTGTATGGGATTGTGCTTTTTATTTGGGTCTCTGCCTGGTTGTTGGTGGTGTATAGTAATGCAACTACCTTTTGCACGTTTATTTTGTACGCGGAGACTTTGCCAAAGTCCTTTATCAGTGCAAGGAGATTTTTGACAGATTCTCTTGGATTTTCAAGGAATAGGATCATATCATCAGCAAAGAGGGATAAATTGATTTCTTCTTTTCGTTTTGGATACCCCTGATTTCCTTCTCTTGTCTAATTACCTGAGCTAGAACTTCCAACACAATACTGAACAAGAGGGGTAAGAGTGGGGAGACTTGTCTTGCTCCAGTTTTCAGGGTAAATGTTTCTAGTTTCTGTCCATTTAGCAATATGTTAGCTGTGGTTTTGTTGTAGATGGCGCTTACTTTTTGAGGTATGTTCCTTCTATACCTCAGTGTTTGAGGGTTTTTTATCAAGAAGGGATTCTGGAGTTTATCTAAAGTTTTTTCTGCATTTAAGGAGATAATCATGTGGTTCTTGTTTTTACATCTGTTGATGTATTTAATGAAATTTATGGTCTTGAGAATGTTGAATCAGCCCTGCATCCTGGGGATGAAGCCTACTTGGTCATGGTGGATGATTTTTGAGACATGTTTTTGGATCCTATTTGCTAGAATCTTGGTGAGGATTTTTGCATCTATGTTCACGAGCACACATAAAGAAAATGGAAAGATCACAAGTGAAGAACCTAACAAATCACCTGAGGTTGCTGGAAAGAGAAGACCAGCAAAACCCCAACTTTAGCAGAAGGATCCAAATCACAAAAATAAGAGCCCATATACGGGACATGGAAGACAAAAATATTATAGAAAACATCAACCAAACAAAAGCTGGTTCTTTGAAAGAATTAACAAGATTGAAGCCAGAATGAGCAAGAAAAAGAGAAAAAAAGCCAAAATAAACACAATCACTAATACAAAAGATCAAATCACAACTGACCTCGAAGAAATACAAAGGATTATCAGAGATTACTATGTACACCTATATGGAAACAAACTTGATAACTTAGATGAACTGGAGCACTTTCTGACATCGCACAACCTCCCCAGGTTAAAACAAGAAGACACTGAGACACTAAATAGACAAATAACAACCCAGGAAATTGACTCTGTCATACGAAAACTACCTATCAAAAAAAACCCTGGACCGAATGGCTTTCCAGCAGAATTCTACAAAACGTACAAGGAGGAGGTGATACCAATCCTACTGAAAGTATTCCAGGCAATTGAGAAAGACGGAATTCTCCCCAAATCATTTTACGAAGTTAACATCACACTGATACCCAACCAGGTAAAGATCCAAAAAAGAGAACTACAGGCCAATATCCCTTATGAACATAGAAAGCTGTGCTTTAATATGTATTTTATTCCTTATTTAAGTGAAAAATTTCAAAGAGCAAATTTTTATTTTTTAAAAATCAGCAATTTCTTCAAGTATCAAAGAGCCGATTATTGTTTAATTTTATCTAGAGTGTATTCAACTCAGCAGAAGAAAACTGGAATGTGTATTCAAGGAAATTCTTAATTACATTTTCTCTCCATCTCATTTGTTCTCTTCAATTTTACATGTGATGTCAGAAAAAAGCAGACTTCTATCACACTACAGATGTAGAATTCTTTACTTATATATTCCTTGGACCTTGTAATAAATTATACTAAAAGTTATAATTAGTGTAGAGTATACTATAGTATCTTATTAGTACATAATAGACTTTAGCATGTGATTAGTGTGTGGTCAGCTACATTAAATACAGTGTATATATTTCCCTTCTATAATAACTACTAGTAGAAAAATATTATAATTTTTTGCCTACAGTTTTTGGAAAAAATAAAACTTTATAGCTATTATTCATATGTTCATATATACATATATTACATAGACCTATATGTATATATAGTGACAGAAAGAGAGAGAGAGAGAAGAGAGAGAAAATTCTTTGTTTCTCTATGTCTGTTTATAACCAACTAGGATCAGTTCTTCACCCAAAAATGTTCTGTTTAAATGATTAGCACTTTTTGCATATACTGAATTACTTTTTCATACCACCAAATGATAAATATAAATGGTTTAGAAAAGTTAACAGTCAATAATTTTAAGCTAGCAATTATGTTGTTGCCTGAAATGTTAATATAATAGAGCCCATATCAATAGACTATTCTGTTAGAAATGATTAGCCAATTAAGCTATTACCCAGCTATCATACATATCTTCAATGAGTGTTCATTGACCTACCATGCACCTACTGGCCTAAGTATAAGGCACCCTGAGACAGACTACACGAGGGAAGAGGTGGGAAAATTAAGTGATACTTTACAAAAGACAAATGCCACAAAAATCAGGTTTTATTTTATCTTTATTTACCTATGTAAAAAAACCTAAATGTACCTTGCATACATTTGTTATAATGACATGGACCTTGTTAGTATAAGTATATGATGAATATACTTGTCAGCATAAGATCAAATATGCCTATTACCAAAGGAAACATTTCTGGCTTTCACATCATCCTTTATACATAGTTCCCCAACATTTCTCCTGTTGTCAAATGTGTTTATTTTGAGTTGACATTTTCTCATAGCATGCATTATCTGACCATCATGTATTTAGGTATGATTGAATAAATATCTAGATAGTCCTAAAGATTTGCTACTTAATTTCGGTTTCTAAGATTCTGCATCATTTTTTATGTATGTCAGGTAATAATTATTTTACCCATTTAAATAAACATGTTCAGCAATTCACAGCCTCAGTTCACAGTTGCATTTCAAAAGGCCTCACAAGTGTCCTTAATATTGTTTTCTTTTCATTTGCCCAACACTAAATAATCTTCCATTTTTTTTTTGTAATGTTCATAGTTTCATATCAATAACAGAAATGACTTCTCTCTGTCTTTTTATGTAATACACACGCACGCTTTGTTGTACTGAATTTTTTTCTTCAGCCCTGAATCTCTCGATATATTTTACACTTTATTTTTTTAATGAAGAACATTTATTAGGAAAAAAACACTCAAATACTCACAAGTTGTAATCTTGCACACTTAACCTTTGGCCACTCAGCAACCACACAGGAAAAGGACATCAGTACAGAGTTCTTGAGATTTTGCTTCCACGGCTAATGGAGTTTTTAAGGCAGATTAATTCAAGACTGCAAAAACTAAGTCTATGACATAAACACGACATTCAAAACTAACTCAGCCCTCAAAATATCTCCAGTACCAACAAATCACTGACAGCCACTGTCAGAGACAGATTTAAACAGAGTCTCAAAGACAACCCGACATGACGACAACATAGCTGGAGCTGTTCTATGAGTAGTCAACACAGATTGCCGGATACTGTTTGTAGACCTCCACTCCCACACGTTTTTATTTCACATAAACTTATTACACTATCCCAGGTGAGCATATTAGGCGAGAAAAAATAGGATTCACTATCATGTATCACAAACAGGATTATAGAAAACATAGGGACAGACAAGGCCACACCAAGATGGGTTAGTGACTTTTCCGGCAGGCCCTCAAAGGCACTGAAATGAGGCTTAGAAATACACCAGGGTAAGCTCCATCCTTCATTCCATGGTTACCACCTGAATTAGGCTTCCTGAGCATGGTCAATTTTCCCTCCTGACCCAGTCATAGAAGGTTTCAACTAGGAATTCTAAGGGCGTCCAGGAGCTGAAGTCAGCCTCAGGCATTGATTTCCTGTTCATTGGGGTATACAGAGTAATCGGGAGCACAACAATGGCGGCTGACCTAAGTGGCATGCCGCTGTTCCTCCTGGCAAGGCTCTGGCAGAGCTAGTGAACTGCAACCTTGGCCATGCCGAACTCCACCATCCCAGGAGACCCATCAGGGTGGCCTTTGCACCAGCTAAGGTCAGGAGGCCGCCTTCCTTGAGGCGCTTGGTGGCCAGGTGACTGGAAATGGTTGAGGTCCACATTCTCTGCTTCCACATCAGGTCACTGTTTTTGTTGTTGTTGTTGTTGTTGTTGTTGTTGTTGTTGTTGTTGTTGTTTTTGAGTTGGAGTCTCACTCTGTCGCCCAGACTGGAGTGCAGTGGCTGCTCCTGGCCACCGCAGCGTCGACCTGCTGGGCTCTGGCGATCCTTCCGCTCACCCTTCCAAGTAGCTGGAACTACAGGCCTGCGCTACCACGCCCGCCTGATTTTTTGATTTATTGTAGAGATGAGGTCTCGCCTGCCCAGGCAGGTCTCGAACCCGCGAGCTCAGGCAATCCACTCACCTCAGCCTTCCAAAGCGCGGGGTTACAGGCTGAGCCACCCAGCCCGGCGAGGGTCACAGTTTTTAAAGAGAGACTTGGATTTGGCATTGCCACCAGCCCATCCTCCAGTGACACAAAGAATCACATCCACCTTTTCTTCACCCAAGAGGTTCTCAACCTCAGCAGTTACCTGATCAGCCTGCTCAGTAAATGAATCTCTCATTTTAACAACAACACTGGCGCTGGCCTCTTCATTCTCCACTACATCGACGCTGGTGACCCACCCGTTGCAGGCCTGAACCCCTGCACGCATCACGAGCCCAGTGCGCCCCTGCCACCGTGCACGAGCACCCGGCCAGGCACTCCCGCAGCCGCCGCCATCCTGCTCAGCCTCCTGCTCGGCTCCCATATTTTACACTTTAAATTTGAATTCAAGAATTCTAGAATCCAGTTTCTTTCTTAATTTCCTTATCCTCTTTTTTTTAAGTTAATTTTTTTGTCTTTTTTTATTGAATCATTTATTTGTCTGTTTTTCCAAGTTTAATGATTATGACATTATTTCTGGGAAAGAGAAAGCTATCTTTTATAGAGAGGAAACCTCCTTTTTTATGATAGACTTGATACATTATTTTTCCTGTGTTAAGATTTTTGAACACGGGAAAGTTATGTTTTTGACATTACCCTTTATTTTAAGTCATATTGAAATGTTTTGCATGTAGACTGACAGTTGCAAATGTTTTTTTCTCCTATTACCTTTCAGGTTGGGCTCTAGAAAGAGTAATAATAGGGGAGTTAGAAAGCTAATTTACCACACTTGATAATGTTAGACAAGTAAGATACTTTGTCAGGTAAAAAAGGGTGCTTTCTTTTTTAAGAGTAATTTTTTTGCAAAAAGAAAACCTATAAAGCAAGTTTTTCTTTTTTCTTTTTTGCCACCAACGCTTTACAATTGTATGTTTTTCTGTGAATGATGCTGAATTTCATTTTTCTGACCAACTTCAAGAAAATTTTTTGGCCCTGTTTTCCTGTAGGCACCTTTATCTGGCAATGCTGACTACCTACCTGCAACACACCCCTAGGCACCCCATACCTTTAGTCTTCATCTTGGCTGTGTTTTGGTATTATGATTTGTTCCAGAAATTCTGTTTTTAAGCCTAGTTTCTTATATAATGAAAATGCACAAAATTACTGTGTCTGAGAAATGACATTTTTTTCTTAAACTGAGCACAAAATATCTTTGCACATGTCTTTGATGTTTTTATGCAGTTCTTTGAAGGGGAACTAATGTTGATAACTCCCAATGTTTTAGCATCTGACTGCTTCTGTGGCTTCAGTGGTTGTCACTTAAAAAAATTGTTTTGCTTTTGTTTTGTTATGTATTTTTGCTTTTCCCCATGTTGTTGCGCCTATTTTTTACACGTTGGACCGATTTTTTTCCCATTTAATTTGTAAGGCTGCAGACGTGGTGTATGTACTCTTTGGCATGGTTGAAAAAATTCTTACAGTCTTAGAGACGTTCAGTTGACCTCTGTGACAATTCTAGCAACATGCTTCCTTTCACCCTTTCCTTTTTTTAAGCATTTAAATTAAAAAATTAATTTACATTTTTTAAAAAAGATCTGGGGTACGATTAAGAATTAGGTAAGTAAGTAGTCATTGTACAGGTGAAGTATGGGCCTCCTATTGATCCTCACTCTGCTTGGTTTGGTATCAGGTAAGCTTTATTGATGCTAGGTGCCCCCACTGCCTACCCCAGTAGTATCTGTTACTGCCAATCACTTTCTTGTAGTATTATGATAAATGTTCAGGATCAACTTATGAGTGAGAACATGTGGTATTCCGTTCTTTGTTTCTGTGATTGTTCACTGAGTATGATGGACTCTAAATTCATCCAAGTTGCGGCAAAGTCCATAATTATGTCCTTTATGACTGCATTATATTCCGTTGTGTATATGTACTGCATTTCTTTTTTTTTTTTTCCTTGAGCTGGAGTCTCACTCTGTCGCCCAGACTGGAGTTCAGTGGCCGCTCCTGGCCACCGCAGCTTCGACCTGCTGGGCTCTGGCGTTCCTTCCGCCTCAGCCTTCCGAGTAGCCGGAACTACAGGTGTGCGCTACCACGCCTGGTTGAATTTTTTTGATTTATTGTAGAGATGAGGTCTCGCTGCCCAGGCGGGTCTCGAACCCACGGGCTCAGTCAATTCACTCACCTCAGCCTCCCAAAGGCCCGGGATTACAGGCTGAGCCACTGAGCCCGGCTTGCATTTCTTTTTTATCCAGTCAACTTTCAATGGGCAGCATGGTGGTTCCATGTTTTTGCTGTTGTGAATAGTGCTGCAATAAGCAGACATGCACAGTATCTTTTTTGTAAAATGAAGCTAGGTATATTCCCAGAGGGGGGTTTCTGGGTTGTATGGAAGGTTGATTTGTAGATCTTTTAGAAATCATCACACTGTTTTTCATAGAGGTTGTACTAATTTACACTCCCACCAACAGTGTAGCAGTGTTCCCTTTTCTCTGCATCCTCTCCAGTACCTGTTGTATTTTGAGTTATTAATGATGATCATCTTGACTGTAGTTAGGCGATATCTCAGTGTGGTTTTGATTTGAATTTCTTTGATGATTAGTGAGGTTGATCATTTTTTCATGTATCTGTTGGTTGCTTGTATGTCTACTTTAGAGAAGTGTCTATTCATATCTTTTGCCCACTTTTTAATAGAGTTGTTTGTTTTTTTCCTTTTAGCACATTTGAGTTCCTTGTAGATCCTGAATGTTTAACCTTTATCAGATATACAGTTGGCAAATATTATTTTTTTCCATTCTATGGGCTGTCTCCCCACAGTCTTTATGATTTCTTTTGCTTGGCAGAAGCTTTTCAGTTTGATGAGGTCTCATTTGTCTATTATATCGCTTATGGTATGGGCTTTTGGAGTTTTGATCAGGAATTGGTTGCCTATTCCAATTTTTATAAGGGCATCTCTTGCCTTTACTAAGATTCTTATAGTTGGTTTTAAGTTTAGGTCTTTGATCCATTTAGGGTTGGTTTTTGTGTATGGTGATAGGTAGGGGTCCTGTTTCATTCTTCTGCATGTGATCAGCCAGTTTTCGAGCACCATTTACTGAATAAGCTTTCCTTTCTCCAGTGGTTTTTGGTGGAGGCTCTGCAAAGATGAGTTGGTTGAGAAATTGAGGTTTTATTTTCAGAATCTTTGTCCTGTTCCATTGGTATAAATACCTGTTCTTGAACCAATATCAGGCTGTTTTGACTATTGTAACCTTATAATAAAGTGTAACATCTGGAAGTGTGATACCTCCTGCTTTCTTTCCTTTGCTGGGGATTGTTTTGGCTACTTGTAGTCGTTTATGTTTCCATATGAATTTCAGTATTGTCATTTCTAGGTCTGAGAAGAATGACATTGGTAGTTTCATGGTTATTGCATTGAATCTGTAGATTGCCTTGGGTAGGATGGACATCTTACCAATGTTGATTCTTCCTATCCATGAGCATGGAATATTTTTCTATTTGTGTGTCTCTTTGATTTCTTTGAGCAGTGTTTTGTATTTTTCATTGTAAAGGTCTTTCACTTCTCTGGTTAGAAAGATGCTAAGTAATTTCATTTTTTTTGGTGGCTATTGTGAAAGGAATTGTGCTTTTTATTGAGTTATCTGCCTGTTTTTTGTTGTTATATAAAAATGTGACTGTCTTTTGCATGTTGATTTTGTACTGTGGTACTTTGTCAAAGTCCTTTATCAGTGCTAGGAGGTTTCTGACAGATTCTCTTGGGTTTTCAAGGTATGGGATTACATCATCAGCAAAGAGGGATAACATAACTTTCTCTTTCCTGTTTGGATACCCCTGATTTCCTTCTCTTGTCTGATTGCTCTAGCTAGGACTTCCAACACTATGTTGAACAGGAGGAGGGAGAGTGGGCAACCTTGTCTTGTTCCATTTTCAGGGGAAATGCTTCCAATTTCTGTTCTTTTAGCAATATGTTGGTTGTGAGTTTATTGTAGATGGCTCATAGATGAAGAAAGTCAGTACTCTCTCAAATCATTTTATGAAGCTAACATCACACTGTTACCCAAACCAGGTAAAGATCCAACAAAGAAACTGAACTACAGACCAATATCCCTGATGAACATAGATGCAAATATTCTCAACAAGATTCTAACAAATTGGATCCAAAAACACACCTCAAAAATCATCCACCATGATCCTGGGATGCAGGCCTGGTTCGACATTCTCAAGATCATAAATGTAATTAAATACATTGACAGATATAAAACAAGAACCACATGATTATAACATTAGATACAGAAAAAGTTTTTGACAAAATCCAGCATCCCTTCTTGATAAAAACCCTTGAACACCTAGGCATACCAGAAACACACCTCAAAACAGTAAGAACCAGTCTCTCTCCTAATTTGTTAATTAATGTTTATTCATTAGTGTAAATTATCTGCTGTGATTCATGAAAGAGATATAAAAGGTTGTCTATTTCCTTGAAGAAATGCATAATTCCATTGAAAAAATAAGGTACCATCTGATTTTAAAAAGTATTTGGCAAAATATTAGGGAGGAGTCCCTCTTCTTTGGTCTCAAACCCAATTATATGTCTTTTAGATGAGTCAGTGGGGTAAGTGTGAGTCCTTAAACATTCAAAAAGGCTTTTCAACTAATAGTACATTTTTGTCAAATCTGTCAAGATCAGATGTTATTCTTTTTTGATGAGGCTGTGGTGTCTCTCTATCCTTCAAGTGTTTAGAGAAACAATTCAAAGCAGGAATCCTTCCCCCACTCCCCCAGATTAAAAAAAAAACAAAACAAAAAGCAAACAAAAACACAAAAAGTTTATGAACCTAAATTTATTTTACTTATATGTAGAACATATAAATTGTAAAATTGCATCCATTACATTTGTGCAAAGTAAGAATTATTATATGCATATAAATATAATATTTTATAAATAAAATGTATTCCATATTCTCTTTAATATGCATAAACATATACACAAGTATTTGAAACCAAGTGGTTTTGATATTTTTTGAAGATAAAATCTTTCATAATAATTGTTCAAAACCTATTTCTGTTCTCCAATTCAGTCCTAAAAAAAAAATCACAATTTGTAGAAATTAATCCTGCTTATCTACATATTCAACAACTACCCCAAATCATTTTTATCGAATTTGTGACTCCCATTGTACTTCAGTCAACACTGCTCGGTCTGGCACATGAGGGATTTATAAGAAGACTCTCATCCAGCTTTCCAAGTTTATCTCCTATAACTCCCATTCTTTATGTTCCAACTGCAAACACAAGACCCACATGGTGTCCATGTTTTCAATTCCTACACTTGATATTTCCCCTTCTAAGATTGGCCTCCCCTTCCCTTTCCTTCATTAATTGAAATTCTTACCACACTTTAGACACAGCTAAAATATCAACCTCTCTGGGAGACTTCCCTGACCCTAAAACACAGAATTCTTACTAATAATAATGACCAATAACTTAAGTTGTTGCCATGGACTATGGTAACTTGCTAAATGCTTTATTCACATTTTCTTTTTAAGCTGCCCTTCATGATTCTCTTGGCTTAGGTATTATTTTATAAAGAAGAACTTCAAGAATATCAAGCCTTGGGCAAGTTCACAGGGCCTTATCAATGAGCAAAGTATTCAAATCTAGATCTACTAGACTCTAGGGATTGCACTCTTAAATTCCCATTCAGTATATTGTGAAAGAGCACCTCAAATTTGAAGAGTGAGAAAAATAAGAAAGACTCATGTTGATATTATCAATCAAGACTCACTCAACATCTGGTAAAATTTATGCTATCAGACAAATACTGTTCTATCTGATATCAACACTGTTAACACATTATCCAGAAAGAAATTGAATTTCTTCATTACAGATCTATTCTGATACTCATACTATGACATGATATGAGAATTTTGAAAGTGGAAACTATATCTAGTTTGTATGTTCACCATTTACTGCTGTATATACATAAACAGGTTCATATATACATATAAATATACACAATGTATGTGTGGTGTGTGTGTGTGTGTATGTGTGTGTGTGTATTTGTTTATACTAGACTAGTGTTTGGTGTTTATTTTGTTGTTGTTGTTGTTGTTGTTGAGGTGTTGCTCTCTCACCTAGGCTGGAGTGCAGTGGCATGATCATGGCTCACAGCCGCTTCGACCTCCTTGCATCAGGTGATCCTTCTAGTTCAACCTCCTGAGAAGCAGGGACTACAGTTGTGCACCTCCACGTCCAGCTAGTTTTTTTAATTTTTTGTAGAGGTGAGCGCTCATTATTTTGCCCAAGCTAATCTTGAACTCCTGGGCTCAACCAAACCTCCCTCTCAACCTCCCAAAGTGCTAGAATTATACCTGTGAGCCACTGCACCCAACCTAAGACTATACATTTTTAAAACCAACAAGTCTTGAATCTAATTGTTTTTTCTTTTTACTTTGACTGAGACTTTTTAAGTCTACAAAATTCAATTTACTCAGTAAGGGAGTTAATAATATTGCAACAAAAGTTGTTTATTTTCTGTTATTTAATTTTTTAACTTGGATAAATTCTTAACATATAAAAATTTAAACAGAAAGGGATAATATATCTATATCTGTTTATCATCCAGTTCAAACACTTATCAACTCATTTTATAACTTGTGTATATGCTGAAAATTAGGGTTATGTGAGGGATAGATTAAATAATTCTATTAAAGTTACTTAAGATATTGTCTCGCACACAAGGTAGATACTTGATTTAAGTCCAATTAATTTTATTTCACAGGAATTAGCATTGAGTAATATAAAATGATTCCTTTTTAAAACAAATTTTCTATTTCTAGTAAAAAAAAATTTAGCTTAAAAATAGAAGGGAGAAGAAGTAGAATGCAAATATCTGTGAAGGCATCTTTTTTGACTATTTTTTTCTCCCTTTTTGTCAGGGGCCAGAGTCAAGAGTAAGTTCAAGCACCCCTCATAAACCTGGCTGAAACTAAACAAAGACAATCCATCAGACCTATAAGATTGATCATGTATGTTTCCCATGTTTTCTAAAAACCTGTTTTCCCACCTTTATCTTCAGTTTCTCCACCAAAACTCCTGGATTTCCATGCCTGGCTCTTCCTTCTTCCTCTCACACCCCTGGGTTTATGCATCACTAACTTAACCCCTAGTTCTTATTTTTCTTCCTTAAGTCCTCACTAGATTGTTGGCTTCCATTTCTCCTCTGCCCTCAAATTGTGCTCTGGACAATAATGTTCTTTAACAATCTATGGTATTTTATTTTCTTGCCTTCTCACTAGAAATTAAGTCCAACTCTCCTAAAATACTTTCTAGCCATTTTCATTTTCTCACCTGTTTTCCTTGAAACTAATACTGAGAGCCCTATGTGAGAAATAATCTACCTTCTCTTTTTGAAACAAAAATTCCTTTTTGTGTCCCAAATATACTGTTCATGCTCATTATACACCAAGTATTATAAAGAACCAAACAGATAGAAGGTTGTTTTCTGAATAGATGCCATAAACATTTTCCTTGTATATGCATAATGGATGTCCAAAGAGTAGGTCAGAAGTTACTGAATCAGGACATGAGAGTACTAAAAGGAAAAAAAAGTAACTTAACTGTACTTAATCTTTTTTCTTGCATTATTATTTTGCTCTAGTTCATAAAACGTTGACTTACATTGTGTATATCTATTCTGACTATTGAAAAAGTCTCAAGGCAGTGTCTCATACAAAACCTGAAATCCAGAATGGAACTGGTGTCAAAACATTTGTTGTGAAATCAGACACTTCTGATTTCAACGCCAAACCCTGTTCTTTTTGCACTCACATATCTTATGTAACACTGTCATTTTAACTGTTTATATAAACAGATCACAAATCTGAATGAACTCTAGCAAAATTTTGCAACAGGCTTTTATTATCAGCCTCTGATCACTCTCAGTTACTCTACATCGCCTGATTTTACCCAATTTGGAATACATTAAGCATTCATTGGGACTTTGATATGCTTAAGTTTTTTACCTCCTTAACCCTAACCCCATCAAAACCTGAAATCCAGAATGGAACTAGTGTCAAAACATTTGTTGTGAAATCAGACACTTCTGATTTCAACACCAAACCCTGACAATTGGCATTGGTATAACCTATAGCAACTTTTAACTTATTTAGCATCACTTATAATTTTAGTTTCTTGCTCTACTATAAGGATAATAATAATACATGATTTTCATAAACTGTTATGAGAATTGCATAAAATTGCTAGATACTGCTGTTATTGGTAGGGGCATTGACTCTAAGCCAGAACCTTTTTTCTTTCAACTATATATATGTATATATATACACACACACATGTATATAGGTCCATATACACATATAAATATACACACATATGTACACGTGTCTATATATGTTGATACTGGAATTAAAGGGTCTGGCAATTTCACTTTTTAAAATATTGTTGTTGGAAGCAACCAGTTTTGTTTCCTGTATCTCTAAGAGCATGCCCTGGAAAGGATTACCATTTTTCTTATAAAAGAAGCTACCCCTATTGTATTGTTGTCACACAATTTGTATCTTCAAGGTAAATGTTTTAACAGTGAGTGAGAAAAGTTACAGTCTTTAAAAGGATAATCATGGAATGGAGAAAGCATTTAAAAACAGACGTATGAGAATATTTTCATCATTATATGAGATTGTTTTGAAAAATACTAAGTTCTTCCCCTATAAAACCTCTATATTTCTGGAAACTTATACTCAGAAATGGAATATCTAAAGTGTTTCAATATTCTCTAAAGACTTTTCAATGAATTTTGATCATTTTGATTAAAGGGAAATACTTTGCCTTTTGATTTCAGACTTGTTTGATAATGAGATTGATGTAGACAGCAAAGGATATAACATTTACTAGCCAATTTTTCTTACTCAAAATTCTACATTAATTGGTAGTTGAAGTTAGAAAATGAGTCCCATGTTTTAGTGAAAACTGTCAACTAAACTTCTTTCAATAATGGAATCTCCGTGATATAGTTTTCTTGTTCAGATGGTCATTAGGACTAAGTACTGCAATACACCAAATCTGAGATGGGGCTTCTTAAAGATGCATGACAAAGTATTAAAGCATAATTAAAAATAAAAATTTTGAAGCACATGCTATCTAATTTATCTCACTGAAAATGTTATTACTAACAATATGTCATATGATATCAGTTTAGAAAGAAAATGACAGTGTATTATTAATAAATTTTATAGTAATGTTAAAATATTTATTTATCTTTTTTAGTCATTATTAATTACTGATTTTATTTACTTATAATATCTAATAAATGGTAGTATGTTAGTACATTTATCTACTTTATACCTAAATAAACTCATAGACAGCAGGTATATACACTATCATTTTTATGCTGATTATAAAAAAACAGAAATGTTTAAAAACAACTTGTTGACATGGGCACTACTGATTTTTTTGTAAAGATGACACCCAGACAATGTATAAATTTCATTGCAGAAGAGACAGAATTTTTTTTTCTTTCTTTTAAAGATGTGGGCTACAATTCTGGGATCATTATACAAATGTTCATTATGCAGGTATCCTTGTTGATGAGATGTGGCCTTCCCTCCCCTGGAAGTTTCCCTCCACTGTCAATCCGTTTCTTATAGTATTATAATTGTTCAAGTTCCGCTTATGAGTGAGAACATATGGTACTCTGTTCTTTGTTTCTGTGATAGATCACTGAGTATGATAGAGTCTAAATCCATCCAAGGTGTAGCAAAGTTCACATGTTTGTCCTTCTTTATAGCTGCATATTATTCCGTTGTGTATATGCATCACATTTTATTTATCCAGTTCAACTTTGATGGGCGGCATGGTTAGTTTCATATTTTTGCTATTGTGAATAGAGCTGCAACAAACATACATGTGCAGGTATCCTTTTGGTAGAATGACTTGAGTTCTTCTGGGTATATTTCCAATAGGGGGATTGCTGGGACATATGGAAGGTCAATTTCTAGTTCCTTCAGAAATTGCCACACTGTCTTCCAATGAGCTTGCACTAGATTGCATCCCCAAAAGAAGTGTAGAAGTGGTCCTTTTTTCCCACATCCTCACCAGCGTATGTTGTTGTTTGTGTTATTAATGATGGCCATTCTTGCTGGGGTTAAGTGGTATTTAATGTGGTTTTGATTTGTGTTTCTCTGATGATTACTGAGGCTGAGTACTTTTTAATGTGTCTTTTTGCTGCCTGTGTATATCTTCTTTTGAGAAGTGTCCATTACTTTTGCCCACTTTTGAATAGAGCTGTTTGGTTTTTTTCCTTTTGGCATGTTTGAGTTCCTTGTAGATCCTAGATGTTAGGCCTTTGTCAGATATACAGTTGGCAAATATGTTTTCCCATTCTGTGGACGGTTTCCCTGATCTCTTAATGGTTTCTTTTCCGTTATAGAAGCTTGTCAGTTTGATGAGATCCCATTTGTTTATCCTTTCTTTTTATGGTATGGGCACTTGGGGTTTTGATCAGGAATTGGTTGCAGTTCCAATTTCCATAAAGGTGTCTCCTGCATTTTCTAAGATTTTTATATTTTGAGGTTTTATGTTTAGGTCTTTGATCCATTTAGAGTTAATTTTTAAATATGCTGATAGGTAGGGGTCCTTTTTCAGTCTTCTGCATGTGAACAGCCAGTTTTCCCAGCATCATTTGCTAAATAGGTTCTCCTCTCCCCAGTGGTGGTTGATGGAGGTTTGGTCAAAAAAAAGTTGATTGAGGAATTGAGGCTTTGTTTCCAGAATCTCTATCCTGTTCCATTGGTCCATATGCCTTTTCATGTACCAATACCAAGCTGTTTTGATTATTGTAGCCTTATAGTAAAGTTTGAAGTCTGGACGTGTGATATCTTCTGCTTTGTTTCTTTTGCTAAGAATTGTTTTGCCTATTTGTGGTCATTTATGTGTCCGTATGAATTTCTGTATTGTCATTTCCAGGTCTGCGAAGAATGATGTTGGTAATTTCATTGGTATTGCGTAGATTGCCTTTGGTAGGATGGACATCATAACAATGTAGATTCTTCCTATCCATGAGCATGGAGTATTTTTCCATTTGTTTGTATCTTCTTGGATTTCTTTGAGTAGTGTTTTGTAGTTTTCATTGTAAAGGTCTTTCACTTCTGTGGTTAGGATACCCTGGTATTTCTTTCTTTCTTTATTTTTTTGTGGCTATTGTGAATGGGATTGTGATTTTTATTTGGTTCTCCACCTGTTTGTTGTTTGTATATAAGAATGTAACTGTCTTTTTCACATTTATTTTGTACCCTGAGACTTTGTCAAAGTCCTTTATCAGTACAAGCAGGTTTTTTTGAGATTCAGAAGGGATACAATTTCTTTGTAGAAAGGCTAGGTAAAAAAGAATACATTTTATTTTTGTGCTTACAGAATGAGTTTGTCTTCTCTCCCACCCTTCTTCCCGCCCTCCCTCCCTCCTCTTCCTCTCACTCTGTGTAAATTTCCCTGGGCTGCCAGAGACGTGGCAGCTTAAAACAAGAGAAATGTATTCTCTGACAGTTTTGGAGGCAAGAACTCTGAACAAGATAGTAGTAGGGCCACACTATCTTTGAAGGTTTTGGGATTCCGTTTCTCCTTCTAGCTTCTTGTGACTCTTGGTCATTCTTGGTGTTCCTTGACTTGTACCTGCACCATGTCCAGTCTCTCCCTCTGTTATCACATGACCTTCTTCCCTCTGTGTCACTGTATCCAAATCTCCCAATTTTTTCATTTATAAAGACACCAGTCATTGGTCTTAGGGTCCACCTAAAATTAGCATGACCTCAATTTTATCCGGTTACATCTGCAAAGACCTTAATTCCAAATAAGGCCACATTTGTAGATACTGGGGTTTAGAACTTAAACACATGTATTATGGGGTTACAATTCAATCTGCTATACCCTCTATCTCCCTGACCTTTCCTCCCTTCATGCCCTCCCCAATCATTGCTTTTCTTTTATCTAGTATTACAGGAACCCTTGAGTTTCGTGGTTATCCTCTGTATTCTGAGTCCTGTAATACACCAAAAGTTTATAGACCAAATGGGATATGAGTCTCCAACTTGAGGGAGGAGTAGGTCGTGGAGGGATCATGCATTATGATTCAGTGATGATAATTTTCCTACTCATCCTTGCAATTCTCTGTGCCCTAGAACCTCAGTTATAACAATTGAATTTTCTTTTTATTCCATTGTGACTGCCATTGAGAGCACGATGATTACGCCTTCTCGTCCAAAACCATTCAAATTTTAGAAGCTTGTACTTCAACCTAAAAGGGGAAACAGTCACTTTCTCTGGATCCATGCAGAGGGAAATTGGGTTGAAAACATTAGTCCCAATCATAAGCATCCTTTGAATAGAGTATCTTGAAGTTCATATAATCCATCTGAACCTTTTCAATTAAAGTGTTCACTGTTTCCTGGTAGTCTGAAGATATTGTTTTCTTCAGTTCAGGAGCATTTCCATTTGATTTAGTCATCCAATACTTATCGTGCAATCTTAGGTCCAGGCTAGATATAGACACTGTGTAGAACTATGTGCCTTAATTATCATGTATAAATTGATCAGTTTTATTTTTCAACTTCTATAGTCCTTATGTTATATTCCTTACCTCTTTCATCTTTCTCCCCTCTTTCATGATTAGGTTTCTGATACTCATTCTTGCAACATATCAGATTTCTCTTTTTCATAATTGGTATGACTCCCCCACAGTTAAGCACTAGTTATTCTTCCTCCTCCCTGTCTCATCTCTTTAATTCATCTCTTTCCATTACATGGGCTCTATCTAGCCTAGTACCAATGTCATTTTATCTTGTTAGCTTTTTTTCCCTCAGTTGCTGCCCAAACATTCTATGTTTTATACTTTGTTTCAACTCATACATTCGATTTAAGCTTTTTATTAATGCAAAATGCATTTGTAGATGATCTTTCCAGAATAGACTCAGGGCAACTTGCTTCTTTGTCTTCCTTATCTTTAACACCACCTCATTATTAATGGCACTCTTAATAACTGAACTAACTGGCCCAAAGTTATCGTTTGCTAGAACCAATAGGTGACAGATATTGACTTTTTGAAAGGCAGACATCCCCCCCCCACACACACACAGGGCAACATAGAGTTCTTTCAGTAGAAAGATATGATACAACTTTATTTTCAAGTGCTAAGGGACATGTCTGTTATTCAGACCAATTGTCTTTCAAGCTGTTACAGTTTCTACCCCCTATATTGTAGTGATGGCTGAGCTTTTCACAATATTCTTGCTCTTTAACGTGTTTTCTTTTCCGCAAGCTCTTTTATAAGACACATTTATTTTAAGATTAGTGTGCATGAGATACATTACTTGGGGGCATTTAAAATATTTTTTTTCTATTTTCAATCTTTGCACCAGAGGCAAAAATTATGTTATAACTTATTATTTTATTTTGAGTTGGAGTCTCACTGTCACCCAGACTGGAGTGCAGTGGTCACTCCCAGCCACCGCAGCATCGACCTGCTGGGCTCCAGTGATCCTTCCGCCTCAGCCTTCCAAGTAGCTGGAACTACGGGTGCACGCTACCACGCCCAGCTAATTTTTTGATTTATTGTAGAGATGAGGTCTCGCCTGCCCAGGTGTATCTCGAACCCGCGTGCTCAGGCAATCCACTCACCTCAGCCTCCCAAAGGCACAGGATTACAGGCTGAGCCACTGAGCCTGGCTTGTTATACCTTATTTTGCTGGTCTCCCTCTTTATTTTTTCCCACTTGTTCCAAGAAATGGTTACTATTTCTTTTTCTCTAAATGTCTCAATTTCTGATTTCTCCTCACCAGTTTTTCAGGAGTGATTTGGTTGCTGAAATACTCTTGCAACTGTTACTAGGCCTTATTCCCCAGCTTACTTATTGTTCACAATCCTCTGCAGCATTTTTCACTTTCCTTTATAATCCTCACAGTTGTTCTGTCTATTTCTTTTACACTTGGCTTATTTCCTTAAAGTGTAACAAAAAAGCACTAAGCTTGTGCTTCATTTTTTTAAACCATTGCTCTATTAGCTGCATGTAGCCATTTTTTAGTGACTGTCATAAAGCAAATCTCTGCAAAAGCTTTATAGTTTGAGTTCAGCAGCAGGAATGTTTTCCAGTACCTCGTGTTTCCAGATTCCTCATAATTGATCAGCTTTTTTTCAAGGACTTTGCTATTTCCCTTGTCTTCAAAATGGCCTGCCATGAGATTGTTTAAATGCTGCAAACTCTTTGCGACATACGGTGGTGAGCATGGCCCCTTCCATCCTCAGCAATCTCACTTTGCCGTAACAACCTTATTACTTTGTCCCTAGCCTCCAAAAGTTTTCTTTTGGTGTAGTTAGTGTTTCTTAGTCGATAGCATTGTAAAAATAAAAATGTGATAAATCAAGTTATTTGGAGTCCGGCAGACCTGGGTATGAATCCCAGGTTTGTACTGACTGGTTGGGTCATGTTCATGAATTAATTAACTGCTCTAATTCTTAGTTTCTTCACCTGAAAATGAGAATATTGATAGTTACCTAATCATAAGTTTATTGGGAGGAATATTCATGACTTTTTGTGACTCTGTATTGGGGTATGTTCAATAAATGTTGGCTATTAATTTTTGCAAATGTATTCCAGTGATTTCTCCAGTATCATATAGTTTCTATTCTCCCTCTTCCCCCTCCTTCTCCTCCTTCCCCACCTCCTCCCCACTCCTCCTCCTTCTTTTTCTTCTTTTCTTTAAAAAAATTAAAGTTGTGGGGTACAAGTGGACATTTACTACATAAGTAGGCTGCATGCAGGTGAACTTTAGACTTATAACTAGCCCTCTCTCCCTCTGATAGTGCACCCAGTACCTAGTGTGTTGTCATGTGCTCTCATCTTTCTTTCCTCTATCCCTCCCTCTCCTAGCAGTGTCCAGTGTCTGTCAATCTCATCCTTGTGATACAGTAACTAGTATTCAAGGTCCATTTATGAGTAAGAACATTCATATTCAGTTATTTGTTTCTGCAATAGTTTACTTAGTGTGATAGTCTCCAGCTGCATCCAGGTTGCTACAAAAGTCATGCTTTTGTTCTTCTTTATTGCTGCATAATATTCCACCATGTGCATGGACCACATTTTCATTATACAGTCCACTTTCAATGTGCATCTGGATTGGTTTCATGTTTTTGTTATTGTAAATAGTGCTGCAATAAACATGCCTGTGCAAGTGTCTTTTTTGGCAGAGCGAGTTATGTTCCTCCAGGTATATTCCCAGGAGGGGGATTGCTGGATGGTATGGAAGCTCGTTTTAGTTCTTTGAGGAATGGACATACTGTTTTCCATAGAGGTTAAACTAGTTTGCATTTTCACCAATAGTGTAGAAGCAACTCCTTTTCTCCAAGCCACGCCAGCACTTGTTTTTTGTTTTGTTTTTTGTTTTTGTTAACCTTTTATTTCTTAATGATAACCAACCTTATTGGTGTTAGGTGGTATCTCATTGTAGTTTTAATTTTCATGTATCTGATTATTAGTGAGCATTTTTCATGTGTTTCTTGACTGTTTGTATGTGTTTCTCTGAGAAGTGTCTATTCATGTCCTTTGCCCATTTTTAAATTTTTTTTAACCTTTCAGTTTGTTTGAGTTCCTTTTAGAACCTAGATGTTAGGTCCTTTTCCATTGCATAGCTCATAAATATTTTTTCCCATTTCATAGATTGTCTCTTTATTGATGGTTTTTTCTTTTCTTTTCTTTTCTTTTTTTCTGTGCAAAACAACTTTTAAGTCTGATAAGTTTCCACCTGTCTTCATATCTTTTGTTCCAAATGATTTTGAGGGTTTGATCATGAATTCATTGCCTCCTCCAATATCCAGAAGAGTATCCCCTATATTTTCATCAGAGATTCTTATAGTTTGAGGTTTTACCTTTAAGTCCTTGATCCATTTTTAGTTGATTTTACATATGGTGATTTGTAGGGATCCAGTTTCATTCTTCTACGTGTGTTTGGTCAGTTTTCCCAGCACCATTTGATAAGCATAGTTTCCTTTTCCCAATGTTTGTTATAGATGACTTTGTCAAAGATGAGTTGATTGAAGGACCGAAATTTTATTTCTGGATTCTCTATCATGTTCCATGGTCTATGTGCCTATTACTGTACCAATGCCATGCAGTATTGATTACTGTAACTTTGTAATATAGTTTAACTTCTGGGCATATTCTACTTCCAGCTTTGTTACTCTTGCTGACTATTTTTGACTATTCATGCTCTTTTTGCTTCCATATTAAATTCTGTATTGTCTTTTCTAAGTCTGTGAAAAATTATATTAGCAATCTGATATAGATTGTATTGAATCTGTAGATTGCCTTGAGTAGGATGAACATCTTGACAATATTGATTCTTCCAATCTATGACATTTAATGTTTTTCTGCTTTTTTTTTTGTCATCCTTGATTTCTTTGAGCCTTACTAGTAGTTCTCATGGTAAAGTTTTTGACTTCTTTGGTTAGGTGGATACCAAGGTATTTCTCTTTGTTTTTGTGTGTGTGACTATTGTGAATGAGCTTATGTTTTTAATTTGGTTCTCAACCTGCTTGTTGTTGGGGTATAGAAATGCAACTGTATTTTATGCATTGATTTTGTATTCTGAAACTTTATTGAAGTTATTTATCAATGCAAGGAGTTTTTGACAGACTTTCTAGGGTTTTCTAGGTATAGAATCATGTTGTCTGCAAATAGGGATAATTTATCATCCTTTTTTACTATTCTTCCTCTTTCCCTGATTTCCTTCTCCTGCCTGATTGTTCTGACTAGGACTTCCAGTACTATGTTGAATAAGAGGAGTGAGATTTCCTTATCTTATTCCATTCTTAGAGGGAATGCATGCAGCTTATGCCTATTAGACATGATATTGGTGGCAGGTTTGCCATAGGTAGCTCTTATTGTTTTGAAGAATATTCTTTCAATACCTAGATATTTGGGTTTTTTTAAATCATGATAGGCTTCTGGATATTATCAAATGCGTTTTCTTCATCTAATGAGATAGGCTTGTGGTTTTTACACCGGTTAATGTGCTGAGATACATTTATGGACTTGCAAATGTTGAACCAGCTCTGTATCCTGGGAATGAAGTCCTCCTGAACATGGTGGGTGATCTTTGATATGAGTTGGAGTCTCACTCTGTCGCCCAGACTGGAGTGCAGTGGCCACTCCTGGCCACCACAGCCTAGACCTGCTGGGCTTCGGCGATCCTTCCACCTCAGCCTTCCGAGTAGCCGGAATTACAGGCATGCGCTACCACACCAGGCTGATTTTTTGAGTTATTGTAGAGATGAGGTCTCGCTGCCTAGGCGGGTCTCTAACACGCGGGCTCAGGCAATCCACTCACCTCAGACTCTCAAAGGCGCGGGATTACAGGCTGAGCCACCAAGCCCGGCTGATTTGCTAGAATCTTATTGAGAATTTTTGTGTCTATTTTTATAAGGAAAATTTGCCTATAATTTATTTTCCTTGTTGGGTCTTTGCCAGGTTTGGGTATCAGTAGGATGTTCGCTTCATAAAATGGGTTAGAGAGAATACCCATCTTCTCAATTGCCTGAAATACTTTCAATAAATTAGTATCAGTTCTTCCTTATATGTATTGTAAAATTCAACTGAGAAGCCATCTGGTGCATAATTTTTGGGCAGGAAGTTCTTCTTTATAATTGAGTTGATTTCCTGAGTTGTTACTGGTCAGCTTAGGGTTTCTTCATGTTTCATCCTTGGGTGGTTGTAATGCAAGGAACCCTCCATTTCCCCTAGATATTCTAGTTTATTTTTGTACAGATGTTTACAGTGATCACTGATAATATTTTAAATTTCTTCAGGGTTAGTTGTAACATCTCTTTTTTTCCTTTCTGATTATATTTATTTGGACTTTCTTTCTCTTTTTAGAGTCAATCTGGCCAGAGGTCTATTATATTTATCCCTTCAAAGAATCACTATTTGTCTTATTGATCCTTTCTGTGACAGTTTTTTCTGCTATTTCCTGTTATTGTGACTGTATCTTAGAAATCTGGATTTTTCTACTTAAATTAGGATCTAATTGTTCTCATATTTCCAGCTCCTTTGGGTCTGATACTAGGCTATTTTTTTCACTTGTGTTCCCTCTATTTTCTTGATATGAATGTGAAATGCTATGAACTTCCCATACAACACTGCTTTCATGGTTCCCAAGAAGTTTTGATTCATCATGTTTTTGTTTTCACTTGTTTCCAGAAATCTTTTTATTTCTGTCTTGATTTCCATGTTGACCCAAAAGTCATTTAGCAACATGTTATCTAGTTTCTGTGTCTTTTTGTGTTGGGGTTTCTTATTGGTGGTGATATTTATTTTTATTCTGCTGCAATCTGAGGGATGCTTGGTATATTCCAGACTTCTGGAATTTGTTCATGCTTGATTTAAGCTTGAGCATATAGTCAGGAGAAGGAAATCAGGGGTGTCCAAATAGGAAAAGAGAAAGTTAAGTTATTCCTCTTTGCTGATGATATGATCCTATCCTAAAAAATCCAAAAGAATCTGTCAAAAACCTGCTTTCACGGATAAAGGACTTTGACAAAGTCATGGGGTACAAAGTAAACTTGAAAAAGACAGTCACATTTGTATACACCAACAAATGCAGGCAGAGAACCAAATACAAAGCACAATCTCATTCACAATAGCCACACACAAAAAATGAAATACCGCAGCATCTGCCTAAGCAGAGAAGTGAACGACCTTAACAATGAAAACTACAAAACACTGGCCAAAGAAATCAAAGAAGACACAAATGAATGGAAAAACATTCTATGCTCATGAATAGGATGAATCAACATTAAGATGTCCATCCTATCAAAGACAATCTACAGATTCAACACAATATCCATGAAATTACCAACATCATTCTTCTCAGACCCAGAAACAACAATACAGAAATTCATATGGAAACATAAACAACCACAAATAGTCAAAACAATCCTTAATGAAAGAAACAAAGCAGGAAGTCCCACACTTTCAGACTTCAAACTTTACTATAAGACTACAATAATCAAAACAGCCTGGTATTGGTACAAGAACAGGCTTATGGACCAATGGAACAGGACAGAGATTCTGGAAGCAAAGCTTCAATTTCTCAACCAACTTATCCTTGACAAAGACTTGAACAATAACCACTAGGGAGAGGAGAACCTATTCAGTAAATGTGCTGGGAAAACTGGCTGATTACATGCAGAAGATTGAAACCGGACCCCCACCTATCACCATACATAAAAATCAACTCTAAATGGATCAAAGACCTAAGCATAAAACCTCAAACTATAAGAACCTTAGAAAATACAGAAGACACTGTTATGGAAATTGGAACTGGCAACCAATTCTGGGTTAAAACCCCAAGTACTCATGCTATAAGAGATAAGATAAACAAGTGGGACTTCATCAAACTGAAAAGTTTCTGCAAAGGTAAGGAAACCATCAAGAGAGCAAGAAGACAGCCCACAGAATGGTAAAAACTATTTTCCAACATATATCTGCTGAAGCCCTAACATCTAGAATCTACAAGGAAATCAAACATGCTGAAAGGAGAAAAACAAACAGCCCCATTAAAAAGTGGGCAAAAGACGTAAGTAGACACTTCTCAAAAGAAGATAAATGGGCAGCCAACAGACACCTTAAAAAGTGCTCAGCCTCACTAATCATCAGAGAAATGCAAATCAAAACCACATTGAGATATCACCTAATGCCAGTAAGAATGGCCATCATTAATAAACCAAACAACAGATGCTGACAGGGATGCGGAGAAAAAGGAACACTTCCCCACTGCTGGTTGGAATGCAAACTAGTGTAATCTTTGAAGAATACTGTGACGATTTTTGAAAGAACTAGACATTGACTTTCCATATGACCCAGTGATCCCCTTATTTGGAGTATACCTGGAGGAACTCAAATCTTTCTACAAGAAAGATACCTGCATACACATATTTATTGCAGCACTATTCACAATAGCAAAAGCATGGACTCAACCGTGCTGCCCATTGAAACTGGGGTGGATTAAAAAAAATGTGGTACGTATACACAATGGAATATTATGGAGACTTAAAGAAGGACAAGCATATGGACTTTGTAGCAACTTGGATCGATTTAGAGTCTATCATACTCAGTGATCTATCACAGAAACAGAAAACTGAGTACCCCATGTTCTCACTCATAGGTGGACCTTGAACAATTATCACACCACTATAAGAAAGGGATTGGCAGTAGTGGGAAACTGTTGGGGGGGGGCACACCTTATCAACAAGGTTACTTGCATAACAAATATTTGTATACCTTATCCTGAATTGTGCCCCACATCTTTAAAATAAATTTAAAAAATTTTTAAGTGCAACAAAACAATTAAAATCATAATTTTATCATTTGTCTGTATTTGTATAGGATTTTGGTGTGTATATACATATATGATATGTTTGTATATATATGTATGCACATGTGTGTATTCATAATTATAGCTATATTTATATTTATATAGAAGGATATCTGCCTACCATTCTACTGTCCCTCTGCTGTCACTACTAAAAGAAAACATTTTTTTCAGAATTTAATGTGAATATGGGTATTCATTTTGCTGTGCTCATAGGTATATATTATTTACACATGCCTTTTTATTTAAAATATGTTTTTAATATTCATTCTTTATATGCTTAATTAATGACTGTTTCTTAGGCAATTTTTCTTTCTATTTTGTATGTAATATCCTATTAACACCACTTTCTTATAGGCCTTAAATAATTAATTACTAAGAGTAAATATACAGGACATATACATTTCCCTTTGAATTTGAAAAATGCTTCTCACATGTATTATTTTGTTAAATGTTCACTGTCATGCTGTGAAATGGATTAAAATATTCAAATATTCCTATTTTGTAGATGAAGTTACAACCAAGAGGTTTAAGCTGTGAGGAAACTAGATTCCAAGCTAGACTGCAGACCTCTGGATCCCAAATCCCAGGCATTCCTCAGGGAGAAGTGTATTGCCATGCCAAACTGTTGGCTTTATGTCTTTCTATCATCTTCTACAGTCTGCCATAAGATTGACACATTACAGTTTTATCACTGATATCACTCTATATTGATAATTATGTTCATTAAATTTCAAGACCCTTTCCATATGTCTCTGCCTTCTCCAAGTTAATTTCTCCCATAAGCAAGACATAATCTG
>NW_007250591.1:131505-132154 GCF_000164805.1 Carlito syrichta
CTTTGTGCACTCATAAAGTGCACAAAGTTAAAAATTTCATCCCAAATCCTTGAAAGTCTAAGATAAATAGTTAATTCCTGTTTCAGAATTGACCATATACTATAATTTTCTAAATTATACATATAAGATCAAAGTGTGAAAACTTTCAATAGTCTCTCAAAAGTGGTTTTAGTCTCAATTATCTCCAGGCAGCACAAACACCTCATGAGATCTGACTAGTGCTTCAACATTCAATAGGAAGCTTCAGGTAAATTATCTTACTCAGAACTCAAAACAGCCCTGAAAGGTCTGTTATGGTTATGCACATTTTGTAGATTCAGGTAAGTTAACAGACAGTTGGGAGGTGGTAAGAGGCTGTCCCAAACCCAAATAACTCTTCTGTTTCCAAGTCTGATCTTCCCATATCATTCCTGGCTGTCATTGCTCCTTTTTGCCTAACAGAAGTAGATTAGGTGTATTGTGCAATGAATAGGTTAGTGCTAAGGTTAAAGTTTAAGAACTGGCTGACATAAGAAAGACTTATCTGTGTGTGTGTGTGTGTATGTGTGTGTGTGTGTGTGTGTGTGAGAGAGAGAGAGAGAGAGAGACTTCTCAACTCTCCTTCCCCTTGACATTCATCTCTGCTGCTAGAATCTCATACTGACCTTAG
>NW_007250591.1:133449-138957 GCF_000164805.1 Carlito syrichta
GAATTGCTTACCTCAGTAGTATACTGCCTTCTTTCTGTGACTGGATAGAGCCCATGGATGATACGGCTACTGGGTGACAGAAAAAGAAAAGCATAACAATAGAGGACTGAGGAAATACCAGCATAGCAATTTATTTTTTCCTGTTGGAGCACAGAAGCCCAATTCCTACCACACCCAATAAAAAAATCTATTGAAGATCATGCAATTTAAGGAGAAAAGATGAAACTCTAACAGGGATAAAATGAATTCCTCACTGATTTAGATAATTATAACTAAGATTAATAAAATAATGTTACTGAATTTTTTAACCAACCTGTGAATAGTTCAAACAGATTAGATAGATTTGGAGCAAACTTCACTATATATACATATATAAATTCCATGTCAATTACTCCCATCCTGGTAACCAATGATTGCTACTATGCAAGGCAATAACTAGCCTAGGAAGCTGTGGAGTAAGTGATAACATTTTCTAACTTGATATTTTATAAGGAACAAATTACATTTTAAAAAATTGGTCCTCTGAAAGCCTGACATATATTATGTAGTTAAGGTTTGAAAAAGGCCTGAGGAGTTGAGGACACTTAATCAACCAATTATCTTCTATAGCAATTACTTTAAAAAGTCAATTCTTATATAAGTGGTTCTGGCTAGAGATATTCATCTCTGCCATTAGCCTTCATAATATGCAGTAATAAGAAGAAATATGCAGTGCATACTTCCTTTTCTGACAGGCATGACTTGATTGCCTCATTTCTCTCTTTCATGAATTTAGGGCATTCTCTTTCAAGATGGATGAAAATGTGCAGTGTCAAAGGGTTTAAAGTGAGAGTTGTAATATGTAATATGTAGGAAGAAATTTGAGGGGGTCATCAGTCATAATAAACACAAAATGTCATTCATTAATGAATTTGTTGGATTCACAAAGAGCAAGCTTTATATAAAAACAAAAGCAAAACAAAAAACATTGCCCTTTTCTGACAAAATCGAATGTGGAATTAGTTATCTTCTCAATCCAAGAAGATTTTAGGAGGATTTGTCCTGATGCATGTATTGTGTGGCATTGTGTAGCAGAGAACTGTTAAAACAACAATCTGTGAACTGCTTACCTGTATGAGAGGCACCTTTAAATAGGTGGGTACAATTCACTTAATCCAAGCATGATTATGAGAGGTATAACAAAAGTGATTTACTATGGTCTGAATGTCTGTGTCCCCTCAAAATGTGTTGGGACAAAATGTGTAAAAATTCTAATCCCCAAGGTGATGGTATTAAGAAATAGGGCCTTTTGGGGGATGATTGGTTCATGAGGGCTCTGCCTTATGAACTGAATTAGTGCTCTTATAAAAGAGGCCTGGGGAGCTTATTTGCTCCTCCTGTAGTGTGAGAACACAGAAAGAAGTTCAGAGGTAGGGATTGTAATAGAGACGGTATGGCCTGCAAAACTGAAAATATGTTTAAAATATAATTGCAGTATGAAGTCCACAAGCAGCTGAACCCACCAGGATGCCCAGAAGCTCAATAATAATTTAACCCAGTCATAGGTAGAATACAAAGACAGCCCAAACATGCTTGGGAAAATAGCCATGGACCTCTTAGATATATGACTTAAGGATATATGAGTTAAGATGATGATGACAACTAAGCAGGTAGGGGAGATTGGATACCTCAGAAGCAATTCTCCCTGATGCGTGCATGGCTCTGGGGGCAAGTAAATACTTCCTGAGGGCTGAGTTAGGCCTTTTAAGACTGAGGGATAAATCTTAACTGGTACCTCTTTACTGTTTATTCAGTAAGTACAAATTCAAATTAAGCTAGCATGACTGATTCATGCAAACTAAAATGTAGTGGTTTGAAGGCTAAGCTTTAAGATTACGATAGACCTGGGTTCATATCTAGTTGCAAATGAATTCAGAATGTATTTGATAATTCTGAGCAAACAGATTTTTTCGCAACTCTAAAATGGGGGTATTAATATTACATTCTACCTCACAGGATTTTTGTGAGAATTAAATGTAATTTTATCATCTAAGGTACTTTACAGTGTGCTTGGCACAAAATAAACTTTTAACATTTAAATTATTTAATATTATAAATATTTTATATTGAGTCTTAATATGTCAATATGATGTATTTCACTAAGGTACAGATAGGTGTTACAGTAGTTATAATTTGACAGAAATTTACAATTCATCAATTGATGGATGATTTATTTGACAAATACGTATTTGACATTTATTAAATTCAGAAATTTTACTCAGTACTGTATATTAAGGGCAACTTGAATCTATGCTTCTAGGTGGCCAACCTCAAACTCTGGGCTTAAGTAAACTCTATACTTAATCATTTAAAAAAGAAACTTGACTCATGTAAAAGAGTAAATTAAGGTCTTTAAAAGTAATTCTCACTTTTTAAAAAAGATTTTTTTGCTTTATTCTATAATTTTGATTTTTATATAAATCTCTACCTTTGCATTTTTATTGGATTATAAAAAGCCCAAGAATTTAAAATTGTTCAGTTTTCCTCAAAATGAGGATTGTATACGGGTTTTTATTCTAGTTGGCCTATAGAAGCATCTGTTAAACATTATATGTCACATTTCCATATTGTAAGTGCATCAATTATGATAATATGTTTAGCAGCATCCCTGGCCTCTATCTACTAGATGCCCATAGTTAGTAAGCCCAAATTATCATAATCAAAAATGTTACCAGCCATTGCCACATTATCCCAAGGGAAAGGCAAAATTATTCTCATAATGTTAAAGATATTTAAATAATATTTAAAGAAAACCCCTTGAGATTTATCTGGGTTCAAGGCCCTGACTCAAACTCAAGCTCAGAATAGTTACTTATATTACTTAAAATTTCTGAGAGGTAATATAATAATCTGTATAAAAGGATTATTATACATCCCTAGTACATGATTTTGATAAACGAAATGAGATAATATACAACATGAAAAACATTTCACATAGCCTGACATATAAATATTTCCCCTACTCTTTTTTCTCTGTATGTGTGTATTCATATATTTATGTATATATATTTACACATACATATATACATATACATACTCATATATAATGGAATACACACATGTACACTTGCATGTCAATACATGTCTTCATTTTGGAGTTCTAGTATTCACATTTTAAAATTTCATCTGGTTAACTCAAAACCTTCCACCCTATAAAGTTCACTCACTGATTCTTCTTGTTTTGACTTTTTGAACTGCCTAGAGTGTCTATTCACCCTTAACTATGATAGTTGGTAATATTTTAGAAGTCAACTTTTCTGCATTTGTCTAACTGTTGTTTTTATTCCATGTTTCTTAAAAGCTTCAACTGCCAAAAGTTTATATTTTATTTGATTTTGAGTAAATGCATAGAGTATTCTACTTTCTAGGATGGTTCAGTTTCTCCTAAGTGATGGATATAGACATAACTGCTAATAATATTTACAATAATAATAACAATAGTAGAAATAATAATAATTGACTACTTATGATATTTCAGTCTCTGAGAAGAACACTTTTCATATTAGATTATTCTTTCCTCACAGTAATCTTATAAGTATTCATTATTCTCATTTTCTATTTTATGTGTTGGAAAACTGGAGCTCTGGATGGCTATAAAACTCTTCCAAAAAATTACCTAAAGTAGCTAAGACCAATTATAAAAAGAATTTTATCTGGTGCTGTTGATCATTCTGCTGTCTTGTCCTGCCTGGTCATCCCCCTTGAATAAGCAGATGCTAGCAAAGCCAGAACCAGAACAGCATTATCCCAAGATTTGAAATAGGAGCTTTCTTGGTGAAAGTTACAGGAACAAGATACTGTGTGGTGGAAAAAAAAGGCACAGCTGAATAACAATAGTCTTCCAAGTAGGCTTGATTTTATTTTATTTATTTTTTAAGTTAAGACTAAATTTAATGATGTTTTGGGGGTGTATATGTATATATATCTTTAATTTTGCTTTAGTTTCAGGTGTAAGTGGGGGTTCACTACATAAGTAGGTTACATGCAGGTGAAGTTTGGGCTTCTAGCCACTCTCTCTCCCCCGATAGTGAACTTGGTACCAGTGTGTTGCCCTGTGTCTCTCTCCCTCCTCTTCCCCTCCCTTGCCTAGCAGTATCTAGTTTCTGCTGCCCCCACCTTTATGCTAGTGTAACTAGTGTTCAGAGCCCACCATGAGTGAAAACATGCAGTATTCATTTCTTTGTTTCTGTGACCGTTATCTCAGTATGATGGTCTTCAGGTATATCTGGGCTAGATTTTAGTCTCAGAAGTAGATTTTAAGGTGACTTTGTGTTTTCACTGGTTATTTCTCTTTGGAGATCATTTTGTTCTCTCTTAATCCTTAGTAAAGATGATTTTTAAATTTAATGTCAAGGAATTTCTGTTGAGATAATGGACAATGTAAAGAATTTTTTTGTTCATTTGTTTGCTAAGTTTTGTCCATGACATAGATCTTTTTTCTGAGAATGAAAGTAATTACTCTAGAGAGCACTGGGAAGCAACAACTCCTCCTTAAACTCAAATTCCTAATGTGTGTTCACACACACACACACACACACACACACACACACACACACACACACAGACACACACACACACAAACCCCAATGGTAACAATTTCTTATTTTTCTGATCCCTAGAGCAGTGCATATTAATCTGTTTAAAACTCTTTATCATGGTTATTTTTAAAACTTTCATCCTTTTTCTGACAGATACTTTTAAAAAATATAATAAAAATTAAATAGTAAAAAAAGAAAGCATGATATATAAAATGGAAGCCTACACTTTGTATTGTTATGACAAGGGACATAAAAATTACTGACAAATTGCTATAGAAGTTTATAAACATGTCCACTTTCTGTCCATAACTTGTCGCTAAGCAGCACTGCTTCACAGCCCACACTGGCTGTAGCACTTTCTTGGAGGATTTTGTTTCAGAGAATGTCACGTGAACACATTGGTGTATAAAAGATAAGTCACAAAAATAGCTTGACTATAAGTATGTTACTTATTTCTAAGTCCTGTGGAAAAAAGCAGAGACAAATGGAAAAAGGATGCAAAAAAAGAGGAGAAAAACTAGGGTCATCCAGGGACTAGGGTGTGAGGCATTGCTCACTCCCGCACTGTCTTTTAGTTATTGTTGTTTTCTTTTATTTCTTTTTTCCCCCTCTTTTTGTTGTTTTTTTCTCCTCGTTTCTATTCTTTCTTTCCCATTCATAATCCTTCTCTTGACTACTTGCTTTCTCTTATACTATTAGCCTTTCCCTTTTTTTAATCTCTCATGTTCTTTCTCCTTCTCTTTTCCATTTAAGGACGAAATACAGTAAGTCCCCTATAAACGAACTTTCAATTTGGGAACTTGCAAAGATAGGAACATGTGTTCACATGTCCAATCGTGTGAGTTAGGTCATGTGTCTTACATACATTGTACTGTACTACTGTACTTTAAAAGGTATTGTAAGATTAAATTTTTTTCTTTATTTTGTTTGT
>NW_007250592.1:0-705 GCF_000164805.1 Carlito syrichta
TGGCTATCTAGGTAGCTAGGCAATTAATTCAGGTGGCTATTCAGCTGGTCAGCTAGTTAAGTAAGCTACTTTACTCAGCTGGCTAACCAGTTGGATAGCTATTTAAGTCAGCACGTTATTTCAGTTGTTTATCCAGCTGGCTAGCTAGTTAAAAAACCATTTACCTCAGATGGGCAGCCAGCTGGCTTGCTAGTTATTTCAACTGGTTAAGTCAGCAGACAAGCTAGAAAGCTAGTTAGTTAAGTCAGCTAGTTAAGTCAGCTAGTTAGTCACCTTGCTAGCTAGATAGCTAGCTAGTTATGTCAGCTGTCTAGAAAACTTGTTAACTAGTTAAGTCACCTAGTTAGGTCAGCTGGCTAGACAGCTGGCTACCTAGATAAGTCATCTAGTTAATTCTGCTGGATAGCCAGCTGGCTAGCTATGTAGCAAACCAGTAATTCAACTGGCTAGAAAGCAAGCCAGCTAGTTATGACAGCTAGTTAAGTCAGCTGGCTAGCAAGTTGACTAGCCAGGTAGTGACCTAATTAAGTCAGTTGGCTAGCCAACTGGCTAGATAATTAAGTCAGTTAGTTACGTCAGCTGTCTAGCTAGCTGGATTACTAGTTAAGTAAGCTAGTTTAGTCACTTGTCTGTCCAGCTGCCTATATCATTAATCAACTAGTTAAGTCAGCTGACTAACCAGCTGGCTAGCTAGTTCATTCACCT
>NW_007250592.1:1098-3446 GCF_000164805.1 Carlito syrichta
AACTGGCTAGTTGGTAAGTCAGATAGTTAATTCAAGTGGCTAGCCATCTGGCTAGCTAGGTAGCTTGCGAGTTATGTCAGCTGGCTAGTTAACTTGTTAGTTGGTTAAGTCAGCTAGTAAAGTCAGCTGGCTAGCCACCTTTCTAGGTAGGTAGCTAACTAATTAAATCAGCTTGCTAACCGGCTGGCTAGCTAGTTAAGTCAGTGAGTTAAGTGAGCTGGTTAGTCATTTGGCTAGCTAGTTGGCTGGCTAGTAAAGTCAGCTGGATAGCCGGATGGCTATCTAGTTAACTCAACTAGTTATTTCAGCAGGTTAACTGGCTGGCTAGCTAGTTGGCTGGCAAGTTATCCAGCTAGTTAGCAGGCTGGTCAGGTGGGTGGCCAGGTAGTAAAGCCGACTGGCTAGCCAACTGACAAGCAGGGTTGCTGGCTAGTTTAGCCAGCTGTCTATAACACTGTCCAGCCAGCTGGCCAAACTGCTAGCTAGCTAGCCGGCTGCCTAGGCAGCTAGTCAGCCAGGTAGATAGCTAGTTAAACCTGGTGGCTAGCCATCTATCCAACCAGGTAGCTAGCTAGTTAAGTCAGCAGGCTAGCCAGCCAGCCAGCAAACTAGCTAGTCAGGTAGTTAAAACAGCTAGCTAACAAGCTATTAATTTAGTCATCCAGGAAGTCAGGTAACTATTTAGCTATATTGCTAAGTCAACTAGCTACTCAGGTTGCTAGTCAGCTAGCTACTTAAGTCTCCTAGGGAGTCAGCTAGTTAGTCAGCTAGATAGTAAAGTCAACCAGCCAGATAGCTAGCCAGTTACCTGGCTAGTTAAGTCACCTAGCTATATAGCTATTTAGCTTGTTTGCTAGCTTGTTATGTCAGCTAGATAGCCAGCTAACTAGTCAGCTAGTTAGTTAAGCCACTTAGCATATCAGCTAGTTACTTAGCTAACAAGTCGACTAGCAGTTCAGCTAGCTGTCAACTAACTAGTGGTCTCCCTCGCTTTCTATCATGTCAGATATCTAGTAGGCTCACTCGCCTGCCAACCTGCCAGCAAATTAGTAGGCTCTTTAGCCAGCCAACAGGGCAAGTAACTTGTCAGCTCGCTTGAAGGCCAACAGGTCAACTAACTAATCGTTTGCTCACCAGCTGACAAGTTAAGTCAGCTCACTGGTTGGCTTACACACTGGCCAGCTTGTTATGGCAGAGCATGCATAAGATTGCTTGCCGGCTGACTAGTTAATTAAGCTGACAAGTCAGCTCGCTCTCCAGCCGACTAGTTAAGTCAGCACACCTGTCATCTCACTCACTGGCTGACTAGTTAAGTCAGTTAACCAGTAGGCCTACTAGCCAGACCACTAGTTAAATCAGCTAACCAATCAACAGACTAGTGGATCAACTTGTCTGCTGACAATTTGGGTCAGCTAATTAGTTGGCCGACTAGATAGGTCAGCTAATAAGTCAGCCAACTAGTCAGCAGACTAGTTAGGTCAGCTAACTAGCCAGCCAACTACTTAACTAACTAGGGGGTCAACTCCTCAGTCAATCAGTTAACCCAGCTAAATACTCGGCCGAGTAGTAGGCCAGCTTGTTAACCAAGCTAACAAGTCAGCCAAGTAGTCAACCAACGTGTTAACCAGCTAACTAGTCAGCTGATTCGTCAGCCAACAATTTAAGTCACCTTGTTAACTCGTTAACAAACTAGTTAAGTCAGCTATGTAACTGGTTCACCAACTAGTTAAAACTCATTAACCAACTAATTAAGTTAGCTATCTATCTCATTAGCCAACTAGTTGTCAGCTAGCTAAGTCAGCTAGCTAGATAGTTAGCTAGCTAGTAGCTAGCTAGCTAGCTAAGTCAGCTAGCTAAGTCAGCTAGCTCACTAGTTAGGTAACTATTAAAATCAGCTACTTAAATCTTCTATCTAACTAGCTAGCTAATTCGTTAAGTCAGCTGGTTATTCAGCTAGTTAAAGAGTTAGCTAATTATTTATTTCAGTAAGTTAAGTCACCTAGCTAGCTAGTTAAGTCAGCCAGTTAACACAGCTAGCTAAGTAGTTATGTCAGCTAGCTAAGTCAGCTAGTTAAGTCAGCTTCTAATATAGTCAGCTGGTTAAGACAGCTAGCTAGATAGTTAGCTAAAGTTTTAAGTCAGCAGGTTTAGTCAGGTTGTTAGCTAGTTAACTAAGGGGTTAACTCAGTGGGTTGAGTCAGGTAACTAGCTAGTTAGCAAATGGGTTGAGTCAGCTGGTTGAGTAGGCTGGATAGCTAGTTCACTAACGAGTTAAGTCAGTTGGTTGAGTAACTAGCCATATATTTAGCTAATGATAGAAGTCAGATGATTAAGTCACCTAGCTAGCA
>NW_007250592.1:4134-5787 GCF_000164805.1 Carlito syrichta
GCTGGCTAGAAAGGTAGCTGGCTACTTAAGTCAGCTGTCTACCCAGCTGACTAGCTGGTTAAGACAGCTAGTTAAGTCAGCTGGCAACCAGCTGGCCAGCAAGTTAAGTCAGCTAGTTAAGTTACCTGGGATCCAACTGGCTATCTGGTTAAGTCAGCTCATTAAGTCTGTTGGCTATGCAACTTGTTAGCTAGTTAAAAAGCTAGTTGAGTCAGATGGCTAGCCATCTGGCTAGCTAGGTTTCAGCTAGTTAAGTCTGCTGGCTAGCTAGGGAGATAACTATATGTCAGCTAGTTATGGCCGCTAGGTAGCCAGTTAAGTCAGCTAGTTAAGTCAGCTGACTACCTGGATAGCTATGTAGGTAGCTAGCTAGTTAAGTCAGCTAGCTAGCCAGCTGGCTAGCTGGTTAACTCAGCTAGTTAATTCAGCTGACCAGCCAACTGACTAGCAAGGTAGCAGCCTAGCAGGGTAGCTAGTGAAATCAGCTGGCTAGCCAGCTAGTTAAGTCATGTAGCTAAGTCCGTTTGCTTTCCAGCATGTTAGCTAGGTAGTGAGGTAGTTAAGTCAGCTGGCAAGCCAGAGGTATAGTAGGCAGGTAGCTAGTTAAATGTGCTGGCTAACCATCAGGCTATCTAGTTATGTCAGCTAGTTAAGTGAGCTGGTTATCAAGCTGTCTAGCTAGGTAGGTAGCCAGTTAAATCTGCTGGCTAGCCAGCTAGCTACTTCTTTAAGTCAGCTAGTTAAGTCAGCTGGCTAGGCTCCTGGCTAGCAAGGTAGCTAGGCAATTAAGTCAGCTGGCTAGCCAGCTAGTAAAGTCAGCTAGTTTTGTCATCTGGCTAACCAGCTCTCTAATTAGGTAAGTCAGCTGTTGAAGGCAGTTGTCTAGCCAGCTGGCTAACTAGTTAAAAAGCTGGTTAAGTCAGATGGGCAGCCAGCTGGTTCACTAGTTATTTCAGCTAGTTAGGTCAGCTGTCTGGCTAGGTAGCTAGGCAACTATGACAGCTGGCTAGCCAGCTAGCTAGCTAGTTAAGTCAGCTAATTAAGACAGCTGGCTAGGCAGCTTGGTAGCTAGGTAGCTACCTAGTTATGTCAGCTGTTTAGCTAGTTAATTCACCTAGTTAAGTCAGCTGAGAAGGCAGTGGCTAGCTAGGGAGTTTGATAGTTAAATTAGCTGGTTAGACAGACGGCTAGCTACATAAGCCACCTAGTTAATTCAACTGGATAGGCAGCTAGCTAGCTATGTAGCATGCTAGTTAATTCAACTGGCTAGAAAGCAGGCCTGTGAGTTAAGACAGCTAGTTAAGTCAGCTGGCTAGCAAGCTGGGTGGCTATTTGGTGACTTAGTTAAGTCAGTTGGCTAGCCAGCTGGCTAGCTTATTATGTCAGTTAGTTAAATCAGCTGGCTATCCAGGTTGCTAGAGAGGTAGAGAGCTAGTTAAGTCAGCTGGATAGCCGTCTGTATATCTGGTTAAGTCAGCTAGTTTAGTCACCTGGCTGGCCAGCAGCCTACCTCATTAATCAACTAGTAAATTCAGTTGGCTAACCAACTGGCTAGCTTTTTAAGTTACATCTTTAAGTCAGTTGGCTAGCCAGCATGCTAGCTATTTAAAAGCTAGTTAAGTCAGATGGCTAGATAGCTGACTAGCTAGTATT
>NW_007250593.1:0-6237 GCF_000164805.1 Carlito syrichta
GACTTAACTAGCTAGCTACCTACCTTGACATTTGGCTAGCCAGCCCTCTTAACTGGCTGAATTAACCAGCTACCCAGCTGGCTAACCAACTGACTTCACTAGCTCGCTACCTAGGTAGCCAGGTGGCTAGACAGCTGACTTAAATAGCTGAGCATATAGCTAGCTACCTGTTAACCAGCAGACTTAAATTGTTAGTTAACTAACTAGCTACCTAGCTAGCCAGCTGTCTTAATAGTTAGCTAACCAGCTAGCTACTGAGCTAACAAGCTGACTTAAATAGTTATCTGCCTAGATAGCTAGTTTATTTAACCAGCTAAATAATGAGTTAGCTTGCTCATAATCTAGCGTGCTAGCTAGCTGACTTAATCATCTGACTTAACTTGTTAGCTAACAAGCTAGCTAACTGACTCATCCAGCTTATTTAACTCGTTAGCTAACTAACTAGCTATCCTAATCAACCAGCTGACTCAACCCGTTTGCTAGCTAGCTAGCTAGCTGACTCAACCAATTGACTTAACACGTTACTTAACTAGCTGGCTTAACCCATTAGTTAACTAGCTAACTACCTGACTCAACTTGCTCACTTAACCCATTAGCTAACTCGCTAACTAACTGTCTTATGCAACTGACTAAATTAGAAAGCTGACAACAAGCTGTATTAGCTAGCTGACTTAACTAGTTAGCTAGCTGTTTTAACTACCTGAATTAGTTAGCTAACTATTTACTAGCTGTATACTGAGATGTCTTAACTAATTAGCTAACTAGTTAGGTAGAAGACTTAAGCAGCAGACTTAATTTGCTCTCTAGTGAGCTAGCTGACTTAGCGAGCTGACTTATCTAGCTAGATTGTTAGCTAGCTGACCTAGCTAGCTGACTTAATTAGTGGCTAATGGGATAGCTAGCTGACTTAATGAGTTGGTTAACGAGTTAGCTAGCTTTGAACTAGTTGGTAAACGAGTTAACTAGCAAAATTAACTAGCTGGTTAATGAGTTAGCAAGGTGACTTGTGGGCTGACATGTCAGCCAACTAGTTAGCTGGTTTAACACTGTGGCTGACTACTCGTCCAACTTGTTAGCTGGCTAAACAAGTTGGGCGACTACTTGGCCGACTTGTTTGGCTCAACTAGTTGACTAATGCGTTTGGCCACTACTTAGTTTGGTTAACTAATAGGTTGGCTGGTTTTGGAACCTAACTAGTCGGCCGACTAGTTGGCCGACTTGTTAGTTGACCTAACTAGTCCTCTGACTAATTAGCTGAGCTAATTTGTCAGCTGACAAGTTAACCGACTAGTCAACAGATAGGTTAGCTGACTTAATTACTCGGCCGGCGAGTGAGCCGACAGGTGAGCTGATTTAAGTAGTTGGCTGGCGATTGACACTACTGGTCATCTGACTTAACTAGTCAGCTGTTGAGTGAGCTGATTGGTTAGCTGATTTAACTAATTGGCCGTCAAGTGAGCCGACTGGTCAGCTGACTTAACTAGGCGGCTGGCAATTGAGCTGACTGGTTAGCTAATTTAGTCGTAGGCATGTGAGCCAACTGGTCAGAAGACTTAACAAGTCGACTGGCAATTGAGCTGACTGATAAGCTGACTTAACTAGTCGACCAGTGAGTTAACTGACTGGTCAGCTCACTTAAAAAGTCAGTCAAGAGTGAGCTGACTGGTCAGCTGACTAGTCGGCTGGTGAGTGAGCCGAGAGGCCAGAAGACTTAATTAGTCGGCTGGCGAGTGAGCCCACACGTGAGCTGAATTAACTAGTCAGCCTGAAAGTGAGCTGATATGTGAGCTGCCTTAAATAGTCGACCAGCAAGTGAACCGAATGGTGAACTGACTTAACTAGTCCACTGGCGAACAGGCCTACTATTTATCTAACCTGTTGTTCTACAGTTGATTCGCCAAGTTAGTTGAACTCTTGGCTGGCAAGCAAGATGACTTGGTTGCTGACTGGTTGGCAAGCAAGTGAGCCGACTTATTTACTGACCTGATGGAAAGCGAGTGAGCCCACTAGTTAACTGACCAGCTAGCTGAGTTGCTAGTCGACTAGTAAGCTAAGTTACTTGCTGATTTGCTAGCTAACTTAACTAGCTAGCTGACTAGCTAGCTGGCTATCTATCTGTCATAACTACGTAGCAAACAAGCTATCTATCAATCTAGTTAGGTGACTTAACTAGCTAGCTAACTGGCTATTTAGGTGGCTAGCTCTCTTAACTATCAGCTGACAAGCTAGCTGACTAGCTAGCTGACTTAACTAGCTAGCTGACTAGCAAGCTGACTTAGCTACCAAGGTGAATAGTTAGCTGAATTGCTAGCTGACTTACCTAGCTAGCTGGCTAGCTAGCTGACTTAACTAGCTGAATAGCCAGTTGGCTGGCTAGCTGGCTAGCCAGCTAACTTAACTAGCTAGCTACCTGGTTGGCTAGACAGCTGGCCAGCTGGGTTATCTAGCTAGCTACCTGGTTGGCTAGCTTGCTAGGCAAGCGGCTAGCTAGCTAGCAGGCTGACCAGCTGGCTAACCAGCCAGCTTAAATAACCATTTGGCTGGCTGGACAGTCAGATAGCCAGTCAGCTTAACAAGCCAGCCACATCGGTGTTCTGCCGGCAATCCAACTGACTTAAGTAGCTGGCCACCTACCTGACCAGCCTGCTAACAATCCGGCTTTACATGCCAGGCACCTAGCTAGCCAACTGGCTAACCAGCTGTCTTAACTAGATATTCATCCAGGTAGCCCAGTTGGGTTCACTAGCTAGCCACCTAGTTAGGTAACTGGCTAGCCAGCTCACTTCCTCGCTGACTTAACTAGCTTTCAAGCCGGCTACCCAGTTGATTTATTTAGCTAGCTACCTGCCTATCCAGGTGTCTAGCCAGCTAACTTAACTGGCTGACTTAAACAGCTAGCCAGCTGGCTAGTCAGCTGACTTAACTAGCAAGCTACCTAGCTAGCCTCTTGACTATCAACATGAATTAACAAGCTGGCTTAACCAGCTAGCCAGCTGGCTAGCCAGCTGACTCAAATAGCTGACTTAAGTAGTTAGCTAGCTGGATAGCCAGCTGACTTAACTTGCTTACATCACTAGCTAGCCAGGTGGCTTGCCAGTTGACTTAACTAATTACCTATGTATCCTGCTGGCTTTCCATCTGACTTAACTATCTAGCTACCTAGCTAACCAGCTGGCTAGCGAGCTGACTTAACTAGGTTACTTAACTAGCTAGCCAGCTGTCTAACCAGCTGACTTAACAAGCTAAGTACCCAGGTGGGCACCTGGCTGGCCAGCTGACTTAACTGGCTGACAACTAGCTAGCCAGCTGACTTCATTAGCTGACATTAGTAGCTAGCTAACTAGTTAGCCAGCTGAATTTACTAGCTGAAATAACAAGTTAGCTACCCAACTAGCTATCTAGTTAACCGACTTAACTAGTTATCTAGCTGATATAATTAGCTGACTTAACTAGCTAGCTACCCAGCTAGCCAGATGACATAACTAGCTGAAATAAATAGCTAGCCAACTGTGTACCCATCTGATTAATTAGGTTTTAACTAGCTAGTGAGGTGGCTAGCCAACTGACTTAACAAGGTGAGTTAACGAGCTAGGCGACTGGCTAGCCAGCTGAATTATCTAGCTAGCTATCCTGCTAGGCAGCTGGCTTACCAGTTGACTTAACTAACTGACTTAACAAACTTGCCAGCTGACATAACTAGCTGAGTTTACTAGCTAGCTACCTAGCTAGCCAGCTGACTTAACTAGCTGCTTTAACTAGCTAGCTACCTAGCTAGCTATCATATGGCTAGCTGACTTAACTAGCTGACTTAACTAGCTAGCTAGGTGACATATCTAGCTGACTGAACTAGCTCGTTACCTAGCTAGCCAGCTGACTTAACTAGCTGAAATAACTAGTGAACCAGCTGTTTACCAATCTGACGTAACTACATTTTTATCTAGCTATCAAGCTGGCTAGGAAAATGATTAACACACTGACTTATCTAGCTAGCCAGCTGGTTGGCCATCTGAATAAATCAGCTGACTTAACTAGCTGGCCAGCTGGCTAGCCAGCAGACTTAATTGCCTAGCTACTAAGATAGTCAGCAGCCTAGCCAACTGATTAACTATCTGACTTAATTTGTAGCCAGATGGCTAGCCAGCAGACTTAACTAGCTATCTAGGTAGCTAGACAGCTGGATAGCCAGCTGACTGAAGTAGCTGGCTTAAATAGCTGGCCTGCTTGATAGTCATTTGAATTAACAGCATTGCTGTATAGCTAGCCAGCTGGCTAGCCAACTGACTTAACTAGGTTTCTTAACTAGATAGCCAGCTGTCTAGCCAGCTGACTTAAGTATCAAGCTACCTAGCTAGCCAGCTGGCTATTGAGCTGACTTTACTAGGTGACTTAACTAGCTAACCAGTAGGCTAGACAACTGACTTCACTATCCAGCTACATATCTAGCCAACTGTCTAGCCAGTTGACTTAACTAGGTGCCTTAAGTTGTTAGCCAGCTGGCAAGAAGGCTTACTGAATGGCCTAGCTACCTAACTAGCCAGCTGGTTAGCCAGCTGACTTAACTAGCTAGTTACCTATGTAACCCGCTGGCTTGTCATCTGACTTAACTATCTTGTTACCTAGCTAACCAGCTGGCTACTGAGCTGATTTACCTAGGTTACTTAACTAACTAGCTAACTGGCTAGCCAGCTCGCTTAACTATCTAGCTACCTAGCTAGGCAGCTGGCTAGCCAGCTGACATAACTCACTGACTTAACCAGCTGGCAAGTAGACTTAACTAACTGACTTATTGAGCTAGGTACCTAGCGAGATAGCCGGCTAAACTAGGTGGCTTACCTAGCTAGCTACTTAGCTAGTTATCTAGCTAGATAGCTTACTTAACTAGCTAGCTAGCTGACATAACAATCTGACTTATATAGCTAGATTCCAAGCTAGCTAGCTGACTTAACTAGCTGAAATAGTCTGCTAACCAAATGGCTAGCCATTTGACCTACCTAGCTTTTAAAATAGATTACCAGCTGTATGGCCAACTGACTTAATTAGCTGACTTAACTAGCTAGCCAGCTGGTTGCCAGCTGACTTAACTAGCTGACTTATCTAGCTAGCCAGCTGGTTGCCAGCCTACTTAAATTGCTGACACAACCAGCTAGTCAGCTGACTAGCCAGCTGACTTACCTAACGGACTTAAGCTAGCAAGCTGGCTAGCCACCTCATTTAACTTGCTAGCTATCTACTTAGTCAGCAGACTAGCCAGCTGACTTAACTAGCTGACTTTAACAGCTAGCCGGCTGCCTAGTAAGCTGATTTAACTAGCTAGCTACCACCTAGCCAGCTGGCTAGACATCTGATTAAACTAGCTGACTTAACCAGCTTGTCAGTTGGCTAGCTTGCTGATTTAAATTGCTGATTTCACTACCTAGTCTGTTATCTATTTAGCTGACTGAATTAGCTAACTACCTGCCTAGCAAGTTGGCTAGCCAGCTATCTTAACTAGCTGAATTAACCAGCTACCCAGTTGACTAGGCAACTGGCTTAACTTACTGATTTAACTAGCTAGTCAGCTGACTTAACTAGCTGACATAACACGCTAGCTACCTAGCTTGCCAGCTGACTTAACTAGCTGATTTAACTAGCCAGCTACATAGCTAGCTATCATATGTCTAGCTGACTTAACTAGCTAACTTAACCAGCTAGCTAGGTGAAATATCTAGCTGACTTAATGAGCTAGATTTCTAGCTAGCCAGGTGACTTAGCTAGGTTAAATATCTAACGAGTCAGATAACTGCCCATCTGACATAACTAGCTTTTTAAGTAGCAAGCCAGCTGACTAGAAAACTAACTTAACGTGCTGACTTAACTAGGTACCCGGCTGGTTCGCCAGCTGGCTAAACTAGCTGACTTAACTAGCTGGTCAGCTGGCTAGAACGGTATCTTAATTGCCTAGCTACCTAGCTAGCCTGCAGCCTAGCCAGCTAACTTCACTAGCTGACTTATCAAAGCTGCCAGCTGGCTAGCCAGCAGACTTAACTAGCTATTTACCTAGCTAGACAGCTGGATAGGCAGCTGAATTAACTAGCTGACATAACTAGATAGCCTAATGGCTAGCCAACTCTTAAATAGCTACCTACCTATATAGCCCGCTGGCTTGCAAGCTGACTGAGCTACCTAACTACCCAACTAACCTGCTGGCCAGCGAGATGACTTAAATAGGTGACTTAACTAGGTGACTTAAATAGCAAG
>NW_007250594.1:0-6256 GCF_000164805.1 Carlito syrichta
GGCCATCAAAATAAATCCAAAGAATAGCCAGGTGTGGTGTCACAGGCCTGTGGTTCTAACCACTTGAGGGACTGAGGTGGGAGGATTGCCTGAGCCCGAGAGGGGGAGACTGTGGTGGCCATAAGCCTGTCCCTGCACTCCAGCCTTGGTGACAGAGCAGAATTCTGACTCGAATTAATAATAATCACAACCACCACCACCATCCCTACCACCAAGCGCAAGGAGTCACCCTCAGAAATGAGAGAGGAAAATGTACTTTCCTTTCTGTCATTCATGGGAGGTTGCAAATGTGGCCACCAGACAGGTCTATCCAGGACCTTCAGCCACACATCCCAGAAGGCCTGCTTTCACCCTCCACACCTGCACCCCACACCAAAGAGGCTTGTGAGCTCACAGAGCAGAAGGCTCCGAGTTTGGGTGGCTGTCCATCTAAGAGCAATCAAGGCAGTCCAACAACACCATGGCCAGCCCGGGTTCCGGTAATCCGGTCTGCCACCTTAGGGTGGGGAGGGCTTGTTCCTTCCCAATCACTCCATCATTTCCCACCTATGATGACTTTTACCGGGGGAGCCGTGGACGCCACTCGTGACGCTCGTGGGAGGTGTCCATTTTGTCTCCATCAGATGGGCTGGGGCCTGGCGGCCCAATCGTGGCTCCCTGGGCCTTTACCTGTGGGGCTCTGGTGGTCCTTCTGCCTTGGCCCCCGAGCAGCTGGGACTCCAATTGCCACCACATCTGACTCGATTTGGGCAACCTCTTACTGAGACGAGGTCTGGTCACATCGCCCGGGCTGATCTCTGAATCCAGGGCACAGGGACCCTCCCACCTCAGACCTCCAGGGCATGGGGATGACTGCTGTGAGCCACGGTGCCCAGCCTGAACTTGCACATTCTGTTGGCAGGGGTGACACTAAGGAATGCCCTGTGATGGCGGCCACCACATCCCATGTAGCTGGGACTGTAGGAGCCACCATGCGTGACTCCAATGTCCGCATTCTGTGAAGCAACGAGGTTTCACTACATGGCCCAGGTTGGTCTCCAACTCCTAGGGTCCAGCAGTCCCCCACCTTGGCCACCCAAAGCCACAGCCCAATTGTATGCTGATCCATCATCTTTTGGGAACTCTTGGTCCAAGGCTGGGGCCTCCTTCTCAAATGATCTCTGTTTATGATGATCCCAACTCCATACACACATGGATGCTCTTCTTTTCTTACCTTTTTTTGAGTCAGAATCTCACTCTGTCGTCCAGGGTGGAGGGCAGTGGCTCACTCCCAGCTACTGCAGTCTCACCCTGCCAGGCTCCAGCGAACCTTCTCCCCCATCTTCCCGGGAGCTGAACGACAGGCATGCACCACCATGCCCAGCTCATTTGGGAAGGAAGGTAGAGATGTGGTATTGGCATCTTGCCCGGGAATGTCTCAGACCTGAGGGCTGGGGCTGGCCACTGGCCTTGGCCTCCCAAAACACTGGGATGACAAGGTTGAGCCCCCGAGGCCGATCTTGATCCTTCATCGAAAATAAACCAGAAGGCCAGCCATGGCGATCCAGGCCTGGAAACCCAGTGCTCTGGGAGGCCGATGGTGGAGGATGACTGGAGCCTAGGAGCTCAAGGCCAGGCTGGACCACACAGGGAGACCCCATCTCCTCACCCATCCAAACAGGTGATCTGGGCTCATGGTGCCTGTCATCCCTGCCACTCGAGAGGCTGAGGTGGGGGATCACTGGAGCTCACAGTTTCAAGGCTGGCGGTGAATGATGGTGGTATCCCTGGGCCTCAGACTGCCCAAAGAGCTAGACCCTGTCTCCAAACACATTGGAAACATACAGAGATTTTCAACTGCACGTTGTGTGTTCAAAGGGCGACTGGCTTTAGAGCCAGAAAAAGTGAGACTAGGGGGGAAAGAAATGTCCCAGGGTGAGGGATGTTTCCATGGCCTTTCTTGGCATAAGGTCCTCGTTGATGAATGGGAGGACCATCCTGCCTGGAGCACATTTCCCACCTTGGAGAGGAGAGCAGCAGGAACCCAGGCAGGTATCTGCACGAACTCCTGCACAAAAGCAGTGGCAGTCATTGGCTGAGGATTGGGGCTGAAAGGTGCCAAGCTTGTGGGACCCTCGTATGTGTTTTGGTGGAGGAGAAGGACTGAGGGCAGAAGTTTTGCAGGAAAATTGATTTCCTTGTTGACTAAGATATTCTTTCATTCATTCTTTCTTTCTTTACCTATCTCTCTCTCTTTTTTTCTTCACTTGGTAGCACTGGCTGCTCTCAAACCACCCAAATCGTGCCATCCTCTTGGCCTGGGCCGTCCAAACTGCTGAGATTATAGGCTTTCCATTTGGTCAACATCCTGGTCTTCCTGCCTGGTCTTAATCTCTGGTCCTGAGGAGATCCACCCTCCGAGGCCTGCCCTCACTGAAGGTTTTCTGAGTTTGGTTAGGGGTCGAGATGGGTCTTACTATGGTGTCCAGCCTGGTCTCAGCTCCTGGGCTACCACTATCTTTTCATCTCGGCCTCCCCGATTGCCAAGCAGACAAACATGAGTCATGCAAATGCCGTTGCCTATAGTTTGAGAGTCACAACCTCCCTGTCTCTGAGGTGGACCCTGGGAGGAACAAGCAGGTCCACATTGGGAATCAAAGCAGGTAGAGGGGTGGAGCCCCAGGGGAGACACGCTTCTGCACAAGGCACTCCCCTGGACTGGCTTGGAAGGTAATTTCAATTGCCCTTTCAGGAGCCCTGAGGCATCTGAAGGGAGAGGGCCTCACAGTGGGGCCCCGAGTGAGTTGTGAAGACTGGGCACGGAGCTCACATCTGTCACCCTGGCATTTTGGGCAGCCGAAGCGAGAGGATGGCCTGAGCCCCCGGGTTCGAAACCAGCCCGGGTACCTTGGTGGGACCTCTTCTCTACAAGAACCCCCAAAAATGAGCCAAGCGTGGTGGCAGAGGCCTGTTGTTTGGGCCATTCATGAGACCATGGTGAGAGGATGACTGGAGCCCAGTATGTGGAGGCTGTGGTGATCGAGAGTGGGCCTCTGCGCTCCAGCCCGAGTGACAAAGCGGTACTCAGACTCAGAATATTAATACCAACCACCACCACCTCAACCACAGGCCAGGCTCAGGGGCTTAGCCTGGGATCCCGGCCCTTTAGAGGTTGAAACGAGTGAATGGCTTGAACATGCGTGTTCAATACCAGCCCAGGACACTGGGGTAGACTTCGTGTCAGCCATGAAAAATAAATCCGAAGACTAGCCTGGCGTGGTGGTGCACGTCTGTGTTTCCAGTCACTCGGGGGATGAGGTGGGAGGATCGCCTGAGCCCAGCAAGTAGAGTTCTCAGTAGCCTTGAGCATGCCCCTGCTCTCAGGCCTGGGTGACAAAACAGGATTCCAACTTCAAATAATAATCACGACTACCGCTGCCACCACCACCCCTGACACTCAGTGTGAGGAGTCACACTCAGTGATGGGAGGGGAAAAGGCATTACCTTGCATGTTGCTCGTGGGAGGTTTCAAAGGTGGCCACTGGGCACATCCATCCCATGCTTTTGACCAGGCATCCCACAAGGCCTGCCTCCACTCTCCACACTAGTGCCCCATTGAAAACACACATGTGAGCTCACAGAACAGACGACCCTGATTTAGGGTGGCTGTTGGGCACAGAGCGATAAAAGTGGTGGGAAACGCCATGGCCAACTCAGGTTCCAGTCGCCTGGTCTGCCACCTTTTGGGTAGGGAGTGGGCCCCTTCCTCTCCTGATCACACCACTGTCCCCCACCCATGCGGACCTTTCCCTGGGGAGCTGTGGACGCCCATCATGATGCAACTGGGAGGAGTATTTTTTGTCACCAGAGTCTCTGTCGGCCAGGCTGGGGTGCAGTGGTACGATCATTTCTCCCAGGTCTTCAAACTGTGGAGCTCAAACAGTATTTCCATCTCGGCACCTCAGCAGCCGGGAGTCCAGGGTTACCATGTCTGACTCGATTTTGGAGAACTTTCACCTAGATGAAGTCTTTCCACATCGCCCGGGCTGGTCTCCAACCCCGTGGGGCTGAGAGCCTTGATCCATGGTACCTGGCTTTTACTCGCATGTTCTGTCGGCGGGGCCAATGCATAAGAACCCCCTGGGATGAAGGCTACTGCATCCAGTGTACGGGATCACAGGCGCTACCACACGCGACTCATGTGTGCATTCCCAGGAGTGACGAGGTCTTGCTACATGGCCCAGGCTGGTCTTGTACTCCCAGGCTCCAGTGATCCACTGCCTCGGCCTCCCAAAGCCACAGGCCCATTTTCTGCCGATTCTCCATCTTTTGGAAATTCTAGGCCCAAGGCTGAAACCTCCTCCCCAAATAATTTCTGTCTGTTCACAATGATCCCCACTACACTCACAAATGGATGTTCTTCTATTTTTCCTTTTTTTCTTTCAGTCAGGGTCTCACTCCATTGCCCAGGCTGGAGGGCAGTGGATTGCTCCCAGCCACCATATATTTGGCCTGCCAGCACTGGCAAGCTTTCTTTTTTCCCCTGTCTTCTGAGGAGTCGGAAATACAGGCATATGCCATCATGTTTGGCTCTTTTGGGATGGAGGGTAGACATGAGGTCTCACCAAGTTGCCCAGGCAGGTCTCGAACAGTGGGCTAGGGTTGGTCACTAGACTCAGCCTCCCAAAATGCTGGGATGACCAGGCTGAGACCCTGAGCCCGGCCTTGATCTTTCATTGAATCCCAGAAGGCTTGGCACTGAAGCCCACACTTGGAATCCTAGCACTCTGGGAGGCTGAGATGGGAGTTTGGCTGGAGCCCAGGACCCCAAGGCCATCCCAGATCATGCAGGGAGACCCCAGCTCTGAACGCATCCAAACAGGGTGTCTGTGATCGAGGTGTTCATCATCTCAGCCACACCAGAGGCTGAGGCTGGAGGATTGCCGGAGCCCACAATTCCGAGGACGGCAGTGAATGACGGCCATGTTCTGAAGCTCCAACCTGGGTCACAGAGCCAGACACTGTCTAAAAAAAACATCAGAATCATACACAGATTCTCAATTGTGCATGCTATGTTCACAGGGCAACTAGCATTAGAGTCAGGTAAAATGGTATTGGAAGGAAGAAATGTCCCTGGGTGAGGGGTGTGGCCCTGGCATTTCTTGGTGGAAATCCTCCTTGCTGATTGGGAGGGTAGGCCTGCCTGGGGCACATTTATAACCTCAGAGAGGAGAGTCAGCAGAAACCCAGCCAGGGAACCTGGGAACTCCTGCACCAAAGTGGGGGCAGCCATTGGGGAGGTTTGGGGCTGGAAGGTTTCGACCTTGGGGGACTCTCACATGAAGTGGCAAAGGACTGAGGGCCAAAGGTTTGGAGGAGAATGGATTTCTTTCTTTCTTTCTTTTTCTTCCTTCCTTCCTTCCTTCCTTCCTTCCTTCCTTCCTTCCTTCCTTCCTTCCTTCCTTCCTTCCTTCCTGTCTTCCTATCTTCCTTCCCTTTTCTTTCTTTCTTTCTTTCTTTCTTTCTTTCTTTCTTTCTTTCTTTCTTTCTTTCTTTCGTTTTCTTCCTTCCTTCCTTCCTTCCTTCCTTCCTTCCTTCCATCCTTCCTTCCTTCCTTCCTGTCTTCCTATCTTCCTTCTCTTTCTTTCTTTCTTTCTTTCTTTCTTTCTTTCTTTCTTTCTTTCTTTTTTTCTTTCTTTCTTTCCTTTCTTTTCTTTACTTTCCTCACTATGATACCCAGGCTGCTCTCAAACTGCCAAAATCGTGACATCCTCTCAGCCTTTGCTCGCAAACTGCTGCGATCACAGGCTTTCCATTTGATTGACATCCTGGTCCTTGTGCCTGGTCTTGAACCCTGGGCTGGAGGTGATCCTCCCACCAGGCCTGCCCTCACCCATGGTTTTCTGGGTTTGCTTGGGATTGAGGAGGGGGCTTGCTATGGTGTCCAACCTGATCTCTAGCTCCCAGTCTCCAGTCATCTTCATGTCTTGGCTTCCCAGAGTGCCGAGGAGACAGGCGTGAGTTACCAGGCCATCCTTGCTCACCCAATGGTGTGAGAGTCATACCCACACTTTCCCAGAGGTGGCCCTTGAGAGGACCGTGAGGAGCCACCCTGGGGAATGAGGCAGGTGGAAGGGTCAGTGCCCTCATGGTGACATGCCCCTGCACCAGTGGCTTCCCCGGAGATGGCTTGACAGGCGACTATGCCCGCCCTTGCTGGGTTCCCTGGAACATCAAAAGTCAGCAGGCCTCACAGGGAAGGCCCAAGATGGGTTTG
>NW_007250595.1:0-1217 GCF_000164805.1 Carlito syrichta
CCAGGCTGGAGGGTGGTGGCTCACTCCCAGTCACCGCAGCATCGGCCCACCAGGCTCTGATGAGCCTTACCCCAGCCTTCCATTGAGCCAGAATGACAGGCACATGCCACCACAGCCAGCTGATTTGGGATGGAGGGTAGAGACGAGGTATTGCCACGTTGCTCAGCCCATGGACTGGGCTGGCCCCTGGCCTCCACCTCCCAGTGTTGGGAATATGAGGCTAAGCCCCAAATCCGGCTTTGATCCTTCATCAAAAATGAACCAGAAGTCTTGGCACAGTAGCCCTTGCCTGGAATCCCAGTACTCTGGGAGCCCAAAGTGGGAGAATGGCTGGAGCCCAGGAGCCCAAGGCCAGCCCAAGCCACGCAGAGAGACCCTGTCTCTGCACCCACCTAAACAGAGGATCTGACATCAAGGTGCCTGTTGTGCTGGCCACTCCAAAGACTGAGGTGGGTTGATAACTGGAACCCGCGATTTTGACAAGGACAAGGACCGATGGTCTCCGGGCCCCAGCCTGGGCCACAGAAACAGACCCTGTCTCCAAAAGCGTCAGAATTGTACACAGTTTCTCAACTCTCCATGCTGTGTTCACAGGGCGACTGGTTTTTGAGCCAGGAAAAATGGGCTTGGGGGTAAGAATTGTTCGCAGGTAAGAGATGTGTCCCTGGCTTATCTTGGAGGAATGTCCTCATTGCTGAGTCAGCAGGTCAGCCTGCCTGTGGCATATTTCTCACTCAGAGAGGCGAGCCAGCAGGAATGTGGACAGGTAGCCTTGGGAACTCCCGCACCAAAGTGGGGGCAGGCATTGGTCTGGGTTGGGCTCGAAGGTGCCGAGCTGGAGGACCCTCACATGTGGAAAGGTTGGGAGAGTAGGTCTGGGGCAATATGTTTGCAAAAGAATGGGTTTCTTTCTTTCTTTTTTTCTTTCTTTCTTTCTTTCTTTCTTTCTTTCTTTCTTTCTTTCTTTCTTTCTTTCTCTCTCTCTCTCTCTCTCTCTCTTTCTTTCTTTCTTTCTTTCTTTCTTTCTTTCTTTCATTTCCTCACTAAGTTGCCCAGGCTGCTCTCAAGCAACCCAACTTGGGCCATTCTGTCGGCCTGGGCCTCCCAAGCAGCTCCGATCACAGGCTTTCCCTTTGTCCACATCCTGGTCTTCCTGCCTGGTCTTGAACTCTGGGCCCGAGGCAATCCTCCCATGAGGCCTACCCTCACCCAAGGTT
>NW_007250595.1:2516-3081 GCF_000164805.1 Carlito syrichta
GGGCACAGAGGCATGATCCTGGTTCCCAGGGCCTCAACCTGTGCGGTTAAGGTGCTCCTCCTGCCTCAGGGCCTGAGCTGCCAGGACTCTGGGTCTACCACACATGACGCGATTTTGGGTACCTCTCGCTGAGACAGGGTCTGACCAGGTTGTCCGGGCTGGTCTCTGACTCTTGGGCTCAGGCAGCCTCCGACCTCAGCCTACTGGGGTGCAGGGATGACGGCCATGAGCCAAAGTACTTGGTCTCAAGTCGCACAAACTGTCAGTGGGAGCGAAACAGAGGATCACTGTTGGGAGCCGGCCACAGAGGCCCACTGAGAGTTAGGGATCAGGAAGGGCTGTAGACCCCGAGACCGCTAGGACGTGTTCGGGATTTGTTGACCCATTCCCTCCCTCCTTTTCCATTTAGTACAAACTACCAAGAAAAGCTCCAGCTGGCTCTAACAGAAAACTCTGAGACCGGAACAAACACAGCTAACCTAGGAGTCTATTGTTCCCATTCCCCACGACTTATGGTCTTTTGCTTTATCACAATTTAAGTTTGGCTTGAGTCACATTGAGGAGG
>NW_007250596.1:0-26764 GCF_000164805.1 Carlito syrichta
GACTGGGAGCCGGGGATGGCAATGAGGGGTTTGGGGAGGGGACTGACTGCCTCCTAAGGGAACCAAATGTCCCTGGCTGTGTGTGCACAGCTTCCTCTTCTCCTCCCCCAGACACCCTCTGGGGATCCCGGCCACCTACCTGGCATAAAGAGGGCTTTTTCTGGCTGCATGGGGTAGGTGGGAATGGGAGGCAGAGACAGAGGGCGGGATGATGCCAGGATGGGGAAACAAGATCCCCCTAAAGCCAGTGTTCCACCTGAGATCGTGAATGAGGCTCATATCCAAGTCCCCTGAGGCCTAGAGACCCACATGGGCCTCCCTGCACCCGGCATAGGGTCTGCAGTGTTTGGGAGGAAAATGAGGCCCCCTCCACCACCCAGAGCCCCATCCCAGGACACCTCCTCCCCAGACCTTGAGACCAACCCCTGGTGTATGGCAGCCTGCCAACACACCAAGTGCACATATGAGCCTCCCCCACTCGCTTGTGCAAAGATACATTTGAGTCCTCCAAGACAGCATGAGATTAACCAAACAAACACAGTCACAGCAATTTGTGCAGGTAAGCGTGCGTGCCTACAATACAAGGACCACAGGCACATTCATGTATTGCACGTCCAGCTGTAGGCAATCAAAGCAGTCACACACATACACGGTGAGATGAAGACGTGCTCACCTGGACACATGACCGTGTGAGGCAACCCCAGACGTGCATGTGGGCACAGACACCAACACAAAACAGGTACATGACACACCTGCAATGGTGATAGGATAACACCTTGTAGGTGTTGGCACAAACACACACACATCTCACACACAAACACCCCTCTCCAGGCTTGTGCTGTGTGCCTGATTGCTAACACATGGGACTTGAGGGGTGGGTCAGCCAGCACTGAAGCTACTGTGGCTGGTGGTCCCCTTTCTGGGATCATCAGTGAAGATACAAAGTCAGAGGTGGCCAAGCTGGGTGTGAGAGAAGCCCTAGTGTGCTGGACCTGCTTGGCATTGCTCTGGAGATGCTGTGAATTCACACTCTGTCTCACCACCCCTCGCCTGCCACCCAGTGCTGGCATAGACACAGGTGGCAAGACTGGTTTGATGCCCAATGGGGGCCAGTGGTGCCCACAGACCTCGGCCAGGCTCTGATCAGGTAGCCTGTGTAGTGGGAAGTAGCTGATGCCCAGAAGCCTGTTTGGATTTGACTCTGTCACTGACTGGATTGTGGTGGCACAGTCACAGTTCATCAACTCTTCGAACTCCTGGGCTCAGGCAATCCTCCCTTCTTAGCTTCCTGAGTAGCTTGGGATGACAGGTGCATGCCATCATGCTCAACTAATTCTTTTGATTTTTTGTAGAGAGGCGAGCTCACCATGTTGCCCAGACTGGTCTCGAAATCCTGGGCTCAAGCTCTCCTCCCACCTAAGCCTCCAAAAGTGCCAGGTGAGCCACCATGCCCATCCCTGATAAATGTTTATTGAATTCCTGGTCTGTTCTGGACATCATCCAAGAACTCCTCGCTCCCCCCTCCTCTTTCCTTCCTTCCTTTCTCTCTTCCTCCTCTCTCCTCCCCTTCCTTCCTCCCTTCCACAATAATTTATGTGATGCCTGCTCTGCGTGAGATGTTGGCAAGGCATGGTAGGGCCAATGGCAGTACCAGGCCTCGCACCTACCAACCCAAGGCTGACTCCACTAGGCTCGCTCCTACTCAAACATGAGGGTTCAACACAGTCACCATGAGGCAGGGAGCCCTCAGTGAGCCAGGGAGGAAGCTGATGGGTATCTGGGACCCACGCCAGAAATACACTGTCTTCTGGATGTCCCTTTTTTTGAGGGTTTGATCCCTTTCTCAGCATTTTGCTGCTCACCTCACTGAATCCTCTCGATGACCTCAGGAGGCAGGAATCATTATGACCCCACCTTCTAAATGCAGAAATGGAGACTGACAGAGAGGAAGGGACTTGTGCAGGGTCACACAGCTGGGAAATGACAACACCAGGAGGGTGGGACTCTGCCTATCTCTGCTCACTGCCTGCCACAACTCTCGGGAACATCTACTAGGACTTTTGGCAGCCAGAACTGGTCTCTGCCAATCCCCGTGACTCTCAGGACGCCAGGCAATCCCATTCAGCCTTGTCTTGCCTCTGAGTCTAGTGCCTAGAATTTTCTTCAGCTCCCTAATGCAGAAATTACAAAAGCACATTTGCAAGTTCCCTTGCTTGATGACCTAGTCAGAGACAGTGTCAGACTGGAGGCACCTGGCAGGTGGCCAGGGAAGGAGTTGGACAGCTGGAAGGCCTCCTTCCTGAGGTCTGGCGTGTACCCCAAGCATGTTAGGATGAGCACCAGGACAGGCAGGGCAGGGGCAAGTTGCTGATATTGGGACTCAGGGCACCATGCTCAGTGATGCCTAGTCATGCCATGTTTCCAAGCCCTTATTTGGTTCACAAATGGCAGGAAACCTTCCCCACAGAACCTGGGGTGGAATCAGAATTCAGCCCCCTGAAACACCTCACAACTTTCTCCACTGGAAGTTTTTCCTGTTCCTCTCTTTGATGCAGATGGTGCTTCCTGCATCCCCCACTAGAGATGGGGGCTTCTTGTGACTGCCTTCTCTCCACTGCCTCACTGTAGCAGTGTCTGGAGTTGCCTTAAAGTTGGGGTGCAGTGTCTCATGTTCACTCAAACCCTCTCCTTTTCCTCTCCATGTGTCTCTACTTTGTCTGTTTCCTGGTGGTGGTGTCAGTGGCAGTGTTGAAGAGCTGCCCTCTGTATCTCTGGTATCACTCCCAGAACAAGGAGAAAGTGAGTGTTGCCCCTCCCTGGCCACCTGTCAGGCACCTCCAGCCTGGCACTATCTCTGACTAGGTCTTCAAGCAAGGGACCTTGCAAATATGCTTTTATAGTTTCTGCATTAGGAAGCTGAAGAAAATTCTAAGCACTAGACTCAGAGGCAAGACAAGGCTGAATGGGATTGCCTGGGGTCCTGAGAGGCCCAGGGATGGGCAGAGGCCACGGCCCTACAGATTTGATGGGATTGGATACCTGCGTGTTAGAGTCAGTTGCTTTTCTCTTTGCCTTTTGTGTTCCTGGGGGCCCTTGGAGGGGCTGACATTCTGCAGATGCCAGGAGACTGGCTGTGTGACCAGTCACCTTGATGACTTTCTGTTCCTGATGGCAGGCCAGCGAGACCAAGGAGGATGGCTCTGACAACTTCTTGCACTCCATGGACCCACAGCTGGAGTGGCAAGAGGAGACCATCTGGAATCTGGTGGACATGTTCATGCCATTGACAACAAGACTGTGCGGGAACATGCCCGAGACTACCATGCACCTCACCAACAACAATGTGCATGTGCAACCACATGAGGGCAGAGGCTGTGTGGGGCCAGGTAGGCAGGTGACCAGGGGGGGCCTGGCTGGAGAGATGCTGGCCAGCCCCATGCGACCAGGTCCAGGGAAGGAGGAACAGTCCAGACACAGTGTTCAACAGAAACATGAAGTGAGGGGACAAGACAAGTAGCTCCCTCCTCTAATCCCTCAACTTTTGGAGGCTGAGATGGAAGATTCACTTGAAGCCGTGACTTCCAGACCCGCTTGAGCGATGCAGCTAAACCCTGTCTCTACCAAAAATTATAAAAATAAGCTGGACATGGTGGGTGCACTCTGGTATTCCCAGCTACTTAGGATGTTAGTGTGGGAGGATCACTTGAGCCTAGGTGTTGGAGGTGGCTGTGAGCCGTGATCATGACAGAGCTTCCATCCTGTCCAGTGTGACAGAGTGACAAGTCACCTCCTAAACAAACAAATAAATTTCCATTGGAAATATTTCTTCTGAATTTAGATTCATGAAATTTGCTTTTGTGAAACCAGGTTCTTATACCCAGGTTGCTCCAGACCTGCTAAAATGTCTTTCAGGAGGGACCAGGAATCTTTTGAGGATCCCAATCCATGCTTTCAAACACACATCTTACCTATGGTTTAGTGACAAAGTATGGCCCCTAGGGAATTAGAAGTGACTTTGAATCCTGACTTTGCCACAGATGCCCTGTGACATTGGCAGATGAACCTGTTTCTCATATGTAAAATATGGACAGCTACAGAGTTGGAATACATTTAACAAAGATAAAAGCAAAGATAAAAGATTGAAAGTAAAATTAGTAAACAGATAAATATTTTCTTTTTTTAAAGAAAAATAAAAGCAAAATTAAAAAATAAGGTGGATCTTTTTTGTATTCTATAATGAAATATACAACTTTTTGGCAAGTATAATACAAAATGTCAAATATTTCCAATTATTTGATAAATATAGTGTAATTTAAATAAAAATATTAGTATTGCCTTTTTTGAGAAATGATAATTGTCTGACGCTTATATTAAAAATAAATACTTAAAAACACTGAGAAACTTTGAGAGAAAAAATAATTAATAAGCATGATGTTAGTAGACAATACATGTGTTAACATACAGATGTTGGCATGTCTTGTTCACTTTCCAGTTCTGCTTCACAGCTTCTGTCATATTTGCTGCCCATAGGATTCCAGATTATTTGCAAATTGAGTGTACTCTAGGTATCATCAATGACTCCCCCATCTGTTACTCTGTAATGACATGCTGAATGCTCTGAGCTGCGATGTTTTAAGACATGGTGTGGCCAGGGCCAAGAGTAGCCAAGATAAGACTGCAGCAAGACAGGGACAGAACACTTGCAGCACCTTGCAAGATTTTAATTCTAGTACCAAATTGGGTGATTTGTGAAGGATGAAAATTAATTCTCCCTGCTACCAGACAGTTGGGTCTTCCCATTGAACTCAGAGAATATTAATTGAATCAGTGTAACTAGCCCCAGGGAGGTCAGTGCAGAGCCTTGACTGGGGTAAAAATTATGTACATATAATATAAATTTTATTTATCTATATAAATTATATTGACATCTGACATCTGCAATATCTGTTTCTTGTAGGTGTTCACATTATTTGAAGACTGAGTAAACCCTCTATATATCTTTTATATATCTGTATATAATCTTATATATCTATAATATATATCAGTACATTACTAACAGTGACTAGATCAGAGCAGGCGGAAAGCAGAAATTACTTTCATGACTTAATGTGGGTTTTCCTCAGTCTTTCAAAAACCAGATCCCCATGGTTTGTTTCTCACCCTAATACATTTGCCCCAGAGCCAGGGACCTTTTTAACCCACTCCTAGGTTATTACCACATCCTCTCCAGCATTTGTTGTTATCAGTGTTCAAGTCTTTGACCATTCTCATAGATGTGTAGTGGTAGCTCACTGTTCTTTTAATCTGCAATTCCCTAATCATATAAAATGTGGCAAAACCTGGTTTCAAAACTGGGGGTTATCCTACCCACAACAGAAGTTATTTTAAGAATCATGGGAGGGGCAACACCTTCGGCTCCCCCCCCCATGGTAGCTTTTTTATCCTCTCAATAAATCCTGCCTAAAAAAAGAATCATGGTAGAGCAGAATCTGGGATGAGATCAGAAGCAGGAGTACAGGTGTGGGAGAAAATGAGAGGGGAGAAGAGTACAGTAGGGAGGTAGTGGTCATATCTTTAGTTATAAAGATGTGACTCCAAAGAGCCAGAGATGTGATCCCTGCCTTTCTGATGGTTCCATGAGTCCCAGAAATTATCTTAGTAGGCTCTGAGAAATACACATATGAGCTACTTCCCTATGATACTATCAGATAACTGGTGTTACAGGTAGCGTCCTTGTGTTTTACATATGTTTTAACAGAATTTAAAACTGAACAGAAGGTACCAAAATTACCTATATGCCCCTCCTTCAAACATGCAAATCCTCCCCCACTATCAACATATCACTCTAGAGGGGTCATTTGTAACAAATGAGGAAAAAACATTCGCACACTTTTATCACCCGAAGTTCACAGTTTACATCAGAATTCACTCTTGCTGCTGTGCATCAGTGGGTTTTCACAAATGTATAATGTCTTGTATCTACAATGGTATTCTCATACAGAGCAGTTTCAATTCCCTAAAAATTCTCTTTTCATCCTCTCCCCCACAGTCCCTTAAAACCAATGGTCTTTTTACTGTCTCCATCATTTTGCTTTTCCCAGAATGTCATGTTGTTGTACTTATGCAGTTTTAGATTTTCAGATTGCCTACTTCCACTCAGTAAGATGCTCTTTTTTATATTTATCATTATTTTTTATTATGATATTGTGGGGTACACTTAAGGGTTAAGTATGCAAATACGTTTTGTTCAGGCACCCTGTTGATAAGAGGTGTTTCCCTGTCTGCAGACAGATGTTTGCCACCGTTAATCTCATCTCCCTCCCCAACCCAGTTTCCCAGTACCGTCAGTCATTTTCTTATAGTATTACATTGGATGTTCAAGGTCCATTATATGAGTGAGAACATGTGATACTCAGATCTTTGTTTTGTGAGAGGTCACTCAGTATTATAGACTCTAGTTCCATCCAGGTTGCTGTGAAATTCATAATTTTGTTCTCTTTTATGGCTGCGTAGTATTCCATTGTGTATATGTACCACATTTTTTTAATCCAGTCCTCTTTTGATGGGCAGTATGGTTGCTTCCAGGTTCTTGCTGTTGTGAACAATACTGCGATAAAAATACGTGTGCAGGTGTCTTTTTTATAGAGTGATTTGTGTTCTTCAGGATATATTCCCAATAGGGGGATTGCGGGATCATATGGGAGGTTGATATTTAGAGCTTATAGGAATTGTCACACTGCTTTCCACAGAGGTTGCACTAGTTTACACTCCCACCAACAGTGTAGAAGTGTTCACTTTTCACCACACCCTCTCCAGCAGCTGTTATTTCTTGAGTTGTTGATAATTACCATTCTGACTGGAGTTAGGTGGTACCTCAGTGTGGTTTTGATTTGCATCTTCCTGATGATTAGTGAAGTTGAACATTTCTTCATGTCTTCCCTTGAGAAATGTCTATTCACATCTTTTGCCCATTTTATAATGGGGTTCTTTGTTTTTTTCTTTTCAGCACGTTTGAGTTCCTTGTAGATCCAAGATATTAAGGCTTTGTCAGACCTGGTGTTGACAAATACTTTTTCCCAGTCTGTAGGCTGTCTCTCTGCTCTCTTGATGGTTTCTTTGGCTTTGCAGAAGCTTGTCAGTTTAAAAAGGTCCCACTTGTCTATCTTATCCCTTATGGCCTGTGGGTTTCAGGTTTTGTTCAGGAATTGGATGCCAGTTCCAATTTACATGAGGGCATGTCCTTCATTTTCTAAGGTTCTTTTTTTTTTAATTAATCCATATTTTTTATTATGGTGTTGTGGGATACAGTTAAAGGTTAGGTATACAAGCACATTTCATTCAGGCACCCTGTTGATAAGAGGTGTCTCCAAGTCTCCAGACAGATACTTGCTGCAGTTGATCCCGTCTCCCTCCCCCCCTCATAGTTTCCCACCACTGATAGTCATTTTCTTATAGTATTACATTGGATGTTGATGAGCCATTATATGAGTGAGAACATGTGATACTCGGATCTTTGTTTTTGTGAGAGGTCACTCAGTATTATAGACCCGAGTTCCATCCAGGTTGCTGCAAAATTCATGATTTTGTTCCTTTTTATGGCTACATAGTATTCCATTGTGTATATGTACCACATTTTTTAATCCAGTCCTCTTTTGATGGGCAGCATGGTTGCTTACAGGTTCTTACTATTGTGAACAATGCTGCGATAAACATACATGTGCGGGTATCTTTTTTATAGAGTGATTTGAGTTCTTCAGGATATATTCCCAGTAGGGGGATTGCAGGGTCATATGGGAGGTTGATATTTAGAGTTTTAGGAATCACCACACTGCTTTCCACAGAGGTTGCACTAGTTTACACTCCCACCAACAGTGTAGAAGTGTTCACTTTTCACCACAACCTCTCCAGCAGCTGTTATTTTTGGAGTTGTTGTTAATTGCCATTCTGACTGGAGTTACGTGGTATCTCAGTGTGGTTTTGATTTGCATCTCCCTGATGATTAGTGAGGTTGAACATTTCTTCATACATCTGTTGGCTGCTTGGATGTCTTCCTTTGAGACGTATCTGTTCACATCTTTTGCCCATTTTGTAATGGGGTTGTTTGTTTTTTTTTCTTTTCAGCATGTTTGAGTTCCTTGTAGATCCAAGATGTTAAGCCTTTGTCAGACCTGGTGTTGGCAAATGCTTTCTCCCAGTCTGTAGGTTGTCTCCCTGCTCTCTTGATGGTTTCTTTGGCTGTGAAGATGCAAGTCAGTTAAATAAAGTCCCAGTTGTCTATCTTATCCCTTATGGCCTGTGGGTTTTGGGTTTTGTTCAGGAATTGGATGCCAGTTCCCATTTCCATGAGGGTATGTCCTTCATTTTCTAAGGTTCTTATGGTTTGAGGCTTTACATTTAGGTCTCTGATCCATTTGGAGTTAACCTTTGTGCATGAGGTTGAAATAGGGGACCTGTTTCAATCTTCTGCATGTGGTCAGCCAGTTTTCCCAGCACCATTTACTGAATAGGTTCTCCTCTCCCCAGTGGTAGGTGGTGGAGGCTTTGTCGAAAATGAGCTGGTTGAAAAATTGAGGTTTTGCTTCTGGATCTCAATTCTATTTCATTGATCTGTATTCCTGTTCCTATACCAATACCAAGCTGTTTTGATGATTGTAGCTTTATAGGAAAGTTTGAAGTCTGGTAATGTGATACCACCTGCTTTGTTTTTTTTGCTAAGGATCGTTCTGGCTATTCTTTGACGTTTGTGCTTCCATATGAATTCCTGTGTTGTTTTTTCTACGTGTGAGAAGAATGTTGCTGGTAATTTGATGGGTATTGCTTTGAATTTGTAGATTGCCTTAGGTAAGATGAACATCTTCACAAGGTTGATTCTTCCTATCCATGAGCATGGGATATTTTTCCACTTGTTTGTGTCATCTTTGATTTCTTTGAGCAGTGTTTTGTAGTTTTCATTGTAAAGGTATTTCACGTCTCTGGTTAGGAAGATGCCAAGGTATCTCAATTTTTTGATGGCTATTGTAAATGGAATTGTGCTTTTTATTTGGGTTTCTGTTTGTTTATTATTGGTGTAAAGAAATGCGATTGTCTTTTGCACATTTATTTTGTATCCTGAGACTTTGCCAAAGGCCTTTATCAGCGTAAAGAGGTTTTTGACAGATTCTCTTGGGTTTTCAAGGTACACAATCATATCATCTGCAAAGAGAGATAACTTGACTTCCTCTTTTCCTATTTGGGTACCCCTGCTTGCCTTCTCTTCTCTGATTGCTCAAGCCAGGGCTTCCAATACTATGTTGAACAGGAGAGGTGAGAGTGGGCATCTTTGTCTTGTTCCACTTTTCAGGGGAAATGGTTCCAATTTTTGTTCATTTAGGAGTATGCTGGCTGTGGATATCTCATAGATGGCTTTCGCTATTTTGAAGTATGTTCCCGGTATGCCTAGGTGTTTGAGGGCTTTTATTAAGAAGGGGTGCCGGATTTTATCAAAAGCTTTTTCTGCATCTAATGATATAATCAAGTTGTTTTTTGTTTTGACATCTGTTGATGTATTTAATTACATTTATGGTTTACGAATGTTGAACCAGCCTTGCATCCCAGGAATGAAGCCTACTTGGTCATAATGGATGATTTTTGAGATGTATTATTGAATCCGGTTTGCTAGGATCTTGTTGAGGATTTTAGCATCTACGTTGATCAAAGATATTGGCCTGTAGTTCTCTTTCTTTGTTGGATCTTTACCTGGCTTGGGTATCTATGTGATGTTGGCTTTGAAAAATGATTTGGGAAGAGTTCCATCTTTTTCAATCACCTGGAATCCCTCAGTAGGATTGGTATCAGCTCCTCCTTAAATGTCTTGTAGAATTTTGCTGGAAAGCCACCTGGACCAGGGCTTTTTTGTAGGTAGTTTTCTTATTACGTAGTTGATTTCCTTGATTGTTATTGGTCTATTTAGGGTCTCAATTTTTTCTTGTTCCAACCTAGGCAGGCTGTGTGGTCAGAAAGTCCTCCATTTCCTTAAGGTTTCAAGTTTGTTTCCATACAAGTGTACGTAGTAGTCTCCAATGATCTTTTGTATTTCTTCAGGGTCAGATGTGACTTCATCTTTTGTGTTCTGATTGTGCTTATTTGGATTTTTTCTCATTTTTTCTTGGTCAGTCTAAGTAGGGGACCATCGATCTTTTTAGTAAGATGTTCTTAATGTTCTTTGAAGTATTCTCATGGCTTCATAGATGATTTATTTTTAGCAATTATCAATAAAGCTGCTATCAACACCTGTGTTCAGATTTTTGTTTGGATGCAGGTTTTTTTTAACTCATTTGGGCAAATATCAAGAAGTTTGATTGCTAGATTGCATAGCAGAATGTACTGAGTTCTGTGAGCAACTCTCAACTGTCTTCCAGCACATTATCTTTTTTCTTTTTTCTTTTTTTTTGAGTGATAGTCTCACTCTGTCACTCATGCTGGAGTGCAGTGTCATGCTCACGGTCACCCCAGCATTGACCTGCTGGGCTCAGGCAATCCTTCCACCTCAGCCTTACAAGTAGCTGGAACTACAAGACAATATCATTTTTGTTTTCCCACAGTAATGAGTGAGACCTCCTGTTGCACAACATCCTCTCCAGCATTTGTTATCAATATTCCAGATTTTGGTCATTCCAGTAGATGTATAGTGGTAGCTCATTGTTGTTTTAATTTGCAATTCCCTAATGACATAAAAAGATTGAGCATCTTTTCATAAGCTTATTTTTCTTCATTGGTAAGGTATCTGTACAGGAAGGTATCCGGAACATCTTTAACCAGACTGTTTATTTTCTTATTTTGTGTTAAGTAGTCTCTGAATATTTTGTATATGAGTCCTTTATCAGATGTGTGTTTTGCAGCTGTTTCCTCCTTCCCTGATTTTGATTACATTATATTTTTTCTGGTGTCCACTCTAAAGGCACACAGGGTTAAGTGGAGAAATGTATGAAGACATCTCCATTGGACTGACAGGGTATTAAAGTAGGGAAGGGGTAAAAGGTGAAAAGGAGCTTTGAATGTGGAAGGTCTGGTCTGTCTGATTTGGGGAGAGATGTGACAGTAAAGTGAAAAGAAAACATATAACATCACACTTTACTTCATAATTATGGGTATTTTGTCCATTCAAAAGGGCATTTTAAGCATTTTTGGTTTTCAGACAATAGTTACAAAAATGTTTATCCCTGAAGTTTTTGCATTTATTTTTCATTTACTTATTTACTAATTTGTTGTGTGTTTATTTTTGCTACTCTGTGTATTCATTGAAAATTAATTGGTTGGAAATCAGCAATAAGAAGTGAAAAAATAAATGCATTACTTTTCAAAATAAGTTCTGTGAGAAAAATTAAAAACATATCTGTGCCAATTTATTTACGTTTTCTCTTCGGTGTGAAATTTATGTTTGGATGTATATAATGACTTGGTCTGTTACACATATCCCTAACTTCTTTCCTCCTGTAGCATCTAATCTTGAGAAGTTTTTTCTGAGTTTTGGGGTTTTGTTTTCTCCTACTCTTTGGCAAGATCATAAACATTTCAAAGCAAAAAGCTGCCCTCTTTTTCTTAAGAAGGTATATTGGCACATAATCCATGTGATAATATTGATTTCTTCTTAAGATTGTTAACAGGAATCCAGAGAGGTACCATGACAAGCAAAACTATTATAAGTTTCACTTCATTTGAAAAGAAAATGTTAAAAAAAATTTGTTTGCCTCAAATCTGTTGTGAAAATATTGGAAAAAATATTAGAACTAGCTGGAGTTTCTGGGAGAAGAAAAATTATCTTTCAAGAAGGATGAGAGTAACCATTTTCATTATGAAAAATATGAATAGCATAGTAAAAAGATGGATACAAATAAATTGTTTACCAAAAGGAGTAAAATAGCAAATGCTGGAACTATTGTATTGAAAACTACAAATTAACAAAAAGGTCACTATTTAACCTAAATAATTAAGACAGATATAAAAGTGTCCATGCCTTGAATTGTGGAGTTTGCATGAATTTATTCTTTCTCTACATTTTACTGTATTTCTCCTTTCATGCATAATGTATATGCATATGATTTAAAAATTGCAAATAAGATAACAATTTTTCAATTTTTATCTAATTAATTTAAAAAAGATAAATTTTAAAGAATTTACCTTTTCTTATTATTGCACCCAATGATATACCTCACATTAATGAATTTTATTTAATGAGAACATGAACTCTGTTATCTCAGTGTATTACTTTTCAAAATAGCTTAGTAAAATGTTTCAATAATTTAAAATATCCAGAGATGTTTTAACAGTCCTTTGGACTGGCAAAGAAATTTCTGCTGTATGCCTTAAGGACACTTCTGTTTTAATAGCGTTTTTGCATTTTAATAGTAAGTGGATGGTATTTGATCTAGCCATCTACAGGAAGGGCTAAAACTTATGTCCTACTCATGAATAAAAAGAATACAGCCTGATTTGAATCCAGTTCCTCCCCCTCATTAGAGTGTGATGCTGGTAAGTAATTAAATCTTCTTGATTGCATTTCTTTGCATTAAAATGAAAAAGATGAGTAATATTTCATGAGCTTCTTAAAAAACAATTATTAGAAGAATTAATTTAAAATGAGACAACCACATATATGTGTTTGATGGTATAGTTAGGAATAATCTGAGGTCAAGATTTGCTTTCTTTTCCTAACCTAAGTACCCTATTCCAGATGGACACATGGACTAAAACCATTCATGTGTAAGTACCAAGATATCCATGAATATGTTCACCTTGCAGAGATTAGTAGCATAAAACCTCTCCTGGTTGATCAGAGATGGTATAGGCTTGGCATTGCCATTCAATGATGCTAGATCCTTATTGTTATTCTATCAACTTTACCCTTTGCTGGATTCTTTAATAACATGTCTCCCTTCAGCCTTCTAAAGCCTGCCTTGCTGAGATAATTCTAGACTTTACAGATTTCTGAAGAATGGGGTTGTGGCCTATGAAGCTTGATTGTCTCTTGAGCTAGACTACCAGCCCTTTGCTACTATGGCACCAGCATGCCTCTCTTGGTGTGACCTTGGGAGGACCCCTGTGCACTAGGATCTCAGCATGCTCTGTGTACTGCCCTCTGAGCTCAACCTGCATTGTGTGTGGTCCTGGTGCCCACAGGGTGGACAGAGATAGGTCAAGAGCTGGGAAGCATTTTTGCATAGTTCTACATTTTTATTGAAGTTGTAGTGTATGTTAAATCAATTTGATCATGAAATTTTGCAAAAATAAGTCTTAAAAAAGTATTATGTCTCTATGTTTTACAGTTGAATTTTCGGAACTTAACAGATTCTAATTCAGTGCAATCTGAACAAGGTAAGAACCCATTATGAGCAGAAACTCATAAAAACTAAAAAGAATTCAAGCAAAAGATTGTACCCAAACTAGCTATAATTTACTTTTAAAAACTTGTCAGTCTTCAATAATGCAAAAAATTGAAAAGAAATATAATTTGAGAGATTTAGCATGCTCAAACTGAATTGTATCAAATAATGTTTCTCCAAAGAAACTGCTATGAAATATCTTTGTTTCTACAATGAACAAACTAAGGCTAACTAAATTTAAGAAACCAGATGAGCAACTTAAATGATAAGAAGTAAAGAGAACCTGATGAAAATGTTCTTAACACATGAAACAATCAATTGTCATAGAATCTAATTTCTCTGTAGATGTTCAGAAACAGAGAAAACCACTATTAATTTGGAGTTTCTTCATCACCTTGCCTAATAATAAAACTAAAAATCATCCCAGAATATCATACTTAGATTATGATAAGCTTTTGTGAAGAATTATTTAAGTAATCACTTCGAAAGAAAGTAGTAGATACAGATTCTTATATTCACATGACATTTTTGCTTCCAATCTCAGGATAATGTGTCATAGATTCTACAAAAGCAAAGAAACATGAATTTTGGTGTTCATAAACAGTTTGACCATTAGTAGGACTCTCTCTTGATGACTCAAAACTGTGAGAAATCACAGTAAGGCAATGAAATCATTTTTAGTTAGGTAAGAAATAATACAAACGTACTTCAAAGATTGTTCAGTTGTTTTATATTTTTCTCAGACTATTACTGCTATGTTGGATTTTTAAAAAGATATAAAGTTGATACCATGATAAGGAAACAAATTAATTTAAGATTTATCAGAACTGTTAAATTCTCAGGAAAGCTAGGATTAAATTGTTGGAAGAAAAAGTGATTGTTGTTTCTTTTATTATATTGTTAGTTATTTCCTTTAAAGCTGGGAAAAATTGGCAAAGGTAGTATGAAACAACAATAACACTGGATTTTTCATTTTAGATCAATGTTCTCTACTAAGCAGAAAATAAGTTTCCTTTGCCTACTTTATAGTGAATCACACAGGCTGGCGGTACTGTACAAAAATATCTCTGGCAGTCAAGCTTCCCATACCACACAGAAAGACTGTAGAATGCATTTGATTCATCCATCTGTTACTCACATACAGCTACTGTAATTTAAAATTCTGTGAAAGTTTTGATTACTTAGGTGGTTTGGGTTTTACATCATCTGAATGTCAAGTGTGTCACTGTAATGTATTTCATAGCTACATTAGCTAGTGATTTTAGCTAAATAAAGCAAGTTCACAAAGAGCAATTAATTCTCCTTTAAATGTCAAGTGACACATGTCGATAGATATTCCTCATTGAGCAAACAACTCCCTTATATCCATTTTATTACTATGGGGTTATTTTGTTCAATAGATACACATAAGTAAAAATTTAAGGGCTATTGTAAAGGAAAACCAATCACCAATAAAGTCAAATTCAGCTCAAGCAAGCAAGACATAAGAAAATTTTATCCTAAGAAAAGCTACAGAGGACTTCCGGCAAGATGGTGACAGGGCAGCATGGTCTGTGAAACCCTCTGTGAAAGAGAATACTCATAAAGACCCTAGCTCTCGCCCAAGGGCTGCAGTTCCCATCTTCCCCAGCCTGCTCTTCACAGGGAGCTCAGCTGCCACCATCACCCACCATCACTACTCATATATCACAGCAATCTGGGCTGCTCCCGCAGTCATGGATGCCACTACTGTGGTCATTCCCAGATCATGCCTGAGGTGACCCATGACTTCAGACCATGAAGCCCCCACAAGCAGGATCTTCTGAGATCGCCTCTGCCCAGCTGCTACTGCCACTGCCACACCACGCCTTAGCCCAAAGACAGGTCTGTGGAACTCCCCCCATGTACGGGGAAGTTGCTGTGGCAGTTCACCAATCTGTAACCAGCTCACTCCGCTCTGGACTGCAGCCATGGATAGCACCACCTGCTGGTCCAAGGGAGTAAACCTACAACCCCACTGCATGGACAGACTCCAAGGCAGTGGGAAGTAGGTTTCAGACTATCCATACACCTGTTGGTGGATACCAGGATCTACAGAGAGATTTTGAATCACAGCTCCCCCCTTAATTAAATCCCAAAACTATAAAAAAGACTGCCCTCAACCTACAGTCCAACTCCAGAACTGAACAAAGCAAGAGGAAATACATTAGAAGAATAGGAGGTTGAACAAAACAGATGTAAAAGAAACCTCTCCACCCTTGAATAACAGAATTAAAGAAGATGGAGAAGTAGAGGGAAGGGAAAAGTAGGGAGGAAAAATCTGCACAAATGAAGAAAAACCAAAAGAAGAGTATAGGGCTCACACAGAACCCTGGGAGGTCAGACACTGAGAAAACAGACTTTGGAACACAAACAATGAAGAGCCCCCAGAATGACTGGTCACAAGCAACAAACCCAGACATCAAAGCATTAATAGAGAAAATTTTAAAAATTGAGGAGAGACAAGAGAAAAATAGGAAGGAGCTGACGACAGAAATAACAGCAGTAAAGAACACTGTGATGGAAATAAATAACAAATTAATAAGCATGGAAAGCAGAATTAGCAAAGCAGAAGAAAGAATCTCAGAACTTGAAGACCAAAATACAGAACTAACCCAAACCATCAAAAACATAGAAAAGAAGTTTAAAAAGTCACAACAAAATCTTCAGGAGATGAATGATTGCTTCAACAGAACCAATCTAAGAGTAATTGACCTTCCTGAGGCAGAGAGAGTGTCAGAGCTCACACTGGAACAAACATTTCATGAAATCATTCAAGAAAACTTCCCTCATCTCATCAGTGATGCAAAAATTCAAGCACAAGAGATTCAGAGAACCCCTGTAAGACAAAAAATGAGAAGGCCAACTCCCAGACACATAATCATTTGCCTAAAGAAAGTAGCTATAAAAGAAAAATTCCTAAAGGCAGCAAGAGAAAAGGATCACACTACCTACCAGGGAAGACCAATTAGAATAGCAGCAGATTTATCTACAGAAACCCTCCAGGCTAGGAGAGCTTGGAGCCCTATCTACAAAGTTCTAAAAGATAAACAATTTCAACCAAGACTAACCTATCCAGCCAAACTAAGCATCATTAGTGAGGGAGAATTGAAATGTTCTCCAGATATTCAATCCCTAAGAACCTACGCTGCCACCAGACCACCTCTACAAGAAACAGTTAAGAAAGTACTGAACACAGAATAAAAGAAAAAAAGAACAACAACATTCTTCACAAGAGTACAGGCAAAAGATTAAAAACACACATGAACCAACTCCAAAACCAAATAAAGACAACAAACAAACAGAAACAACAACTCTGTAAGAACCTTATGACAGGAATCAACTCTTGCATTTCAATAATTAGCCTAAATGTGAATGGAATAAATGCACCACTGAAAAGACATAGAATGACAAAATGGATACAATAACACCAAGCAACAATCTATTGCCTTCAAGAGACTCACCTCACTAGAAAGGACACTCACAGATTCAAAGTAGGAGGATGGGAAACAAGGAACTCAAACATGCTGAAAGGAAAAAAACAAACACCCCCATTATAAAGTGGGTAAAAGATATGAACAGACACTTCACAAAGGAAGACATCTGAGCAGCCAACAGACACATGAAGAAATGTTCAACCTCTAATCATCAAACATACGCAAATCAAAAGCACACTGAGATACCACCCAACTCCAGTCAGAATGACCATTGTCAATAGCAAAAGATAACTGTTGCTGGAGAGGGTGTGGGGAAAGGGAACACTTCTACACTGTTGGTAGGAGTGCAAACTAGTGCAACCGCTGTGGAAAGCAGTGTGGTGATTCCTAAAAGCTCTAAATATCAACCTCCCATATGACCCCACGATCCCCCTACTGGGAATATACCCTGAAGAACTCAAAGCAGTCTATCAAAAAGATACCTGCACACGAATGTTTATCGCAGCATTGTTCACAATAGCAAGAACCTGGAAGCAACCATGCTGTCCATCAAAAGAGGACCGGATTTTTAAAATGTGGTACATATACATGATGGAATACTATGGAGCCATAAAAAAGAACAAAATCATGAATTTCGCAGCAACTTGGATGGAACCAGAGTCTATAATACTGAGTGATCTCTCACAGAAACAAAGATCTGAGTACCACATGTTCTCACTCATATAGTGGACCTTGAACATCTACCATAATACTATAAAAAAAGGACGACAATGGTGGGAAATTAAGGGGGGGTTAGGGAGAGGAAGGGAGGGGGGACTAACGGTAGCCAATATCTATCTGGGGATGGGGAGACACCCCTTATTAACAAGGGTGCCTGAAGAATATTTGTAAACCTAACCCTTAACTGTACCCCACAATTTTATAATAAAAAGTATATTAAAAAAAATAAAAAAGAGCCGGGCTCGGTGGCTCAGCCTGTAATCCTGCGCCTTTGGGAGGCTGAGGTGAGTGGATTGCCTGAGCCTGTGGGTTCAAGACCCGCCTGGGCAGCGAGACCTCATCTCTACAATAAATCAAAAAATCAGCTGGGCGTGGTAGCGCACGCCTGTAATTCCGGCTACTTGGAAGGCTGAGGCGGAAGGATCGCCAGAGCCCAGCAGGTCGAAGCTGCGGTGGCCGGGAGTGGCTGCTGCACTCCAGTCTGGGCGACAGAGTGAGACTCCAACTCAAAAAAAAAGAAAAAAGAAAAAAAGAAATGCTACAGAGATAGAGGAAAATTTGTCATAGAATTAAGGAGTTCATTAAGTTAACAAATGTCAGACATGTACTTCTCACAGGGCTTGAAGAAAGTCCTACTAAGAAAAGGTGTTAAAATATTTATTTGAAAAGCACAATAATGGTGATTCAGAGTTGCTTAATATCACAAGGAGATAATATTTAATGTAATCCCTTGGAAATGCATTTTGAAAGATCAGGTGTACTAATTTCTAATTGCTTTCCTGGAATGACAAATACTTTCCCTTCAAATCATCAAAATATTTATTCGTTATTCCTCTACATGTGTACTGCTATGAAATCCATTTTCAAAATGAACCATTTAAAAAATGTAAAGATAAACACCAATACCTGCTTTCTCAGCTCCCTATAAGTATTTCTTAATGTCTTTCTACATTTTTTTTTGCTTTCTGCATGCCTAATGTAAGTTTAAAATATACTTTGTGTTCTTTAATTAAAAGTATTTTTTGAAAAAATATTCAGTAGTTCTCTTATGATTTCTTATTGAAAATTCCTTTTCAATAAGCTGAGCATTTCAGTTTTTGTTATAAACTATTTTATACTTAGAATAAGCAAGGGGAAAGAATACCATTTTATATGCTCTCTCACCCTGGGTAGCCTAAGATCAATATACTAAAAGCCAGTAAGTAAATCTATTACATCCATTGACATTTATTTAATCAGAAGTTAAACTCTTCAAAGCCATCATTGTATTTCTTATATTTCTAGGCTAAAGTCATTCTATTTTAATATAACCATTTATGCTATAATATGTTTTATGTTAATAAAGGTGATGTACTAAAATTGTGAACATTTTAGCAAAAAAAGAAAGTTTAAATCACCATACTATAATTCATACATAAGTGCTGTCAACACTTAGGAAGTTTCCCTCCAGTCTTTTTCTGATTGAGAGAGAGAAGAAATAAATAGATGAATAAATAGCTTTATTATGTAAACAATTTGAATCATATTACTTATAAGTAGTATAAAGATATAATTCTTATATCATTTAACATTATGAGTATTTTGTCCTGTCAACAAATATCTTTAGGATACCTGGATTTTAAAATCAATGTGTTTTGCATTGCAATGTATTTAATTTGAGCATTCATTAGTCTATGCAAAGAATTGTGCTTATGCATGTAGTATAGAAAGGTTTGCACATTTCCAAAGATGCATAGTCTAGGGGATGAAGTGCCATATTCAAGAAGCTGCAGACACAAGATGGAGAGTACTTAAAGCACAACATGCTTTCCAATTTCAAAGGAGGAATTTAAGATCCTCTTTAAAATAGTCATCAAAGGAGTCAACACATCTGAGCTAAGACTTCAAGACTGGCTAAACTTTGAACAGATGAAAATAAGAACAAGTTTACAAGTGAAGAGAAATCATGAGATAAGGAGAAGGGGCAGATGTGCATATAAAATTCAGACAAAATATCTCATAAAGGGTAGCATAGTATGTTCAGGTTCATGAGCATAGAAGTCTTCTAAAAGAAGAGGCCGTGATAGAAAAGAACACAATGACAAAGAGCAAAGTGTTTCAGTATTGAGGCCATGGGTGATTTCTCTTTTACTTCCTTTCTTTCTAGATTTGGCTTGTTTATTTAAGATAGTATGTAGAGTGGCAAGGTTTTCTCTTATGAGCTCATAAACATAAATTTATTTAGCCATTTTGGTAACTTCGTAAATATTGCAGATTAGGAAAATCTAGAGAGAGAGGATAAGGAACTAGATCAAGGGCACAAAACTAAGAGGTACCAAAGCTAGATAGCAAACCTATAAAAGTTCATAACAAAGCCCAAGCTCTAATCACTTTACCATATTGCCAATTTTTCTTTTCCAGGTTTATAATTAATTAATAATTGTGACAAAATTTATGTAGAAAATTAAGAGCAACATATAATTATACAAACTGTATTTTTGTAAATACTCTTTCACATCCATGAGTCAATTTATTTTTGATCCAGGAATAAAATGACATGACAATGCTTTCACTAATGGGCAAAACTCTTCAGAATCCTATGTCTTAAAGAATTTTCTAAGGTTCCAAAGTCACCACTGATTTCCAGTAGTTTTGAGTTTGGTCTCTCCAAGAAGGACTGCAACCACTGATAAATTTTTTCAAGACTTTGTTACAGAAAGTGAATGAGGTTGAGCAGAACACTATTGTTGAAATTTGTTTTTCTCTTTACTTGAAAATAATTTTTTGTCAGACTAATTCTATTCCAGAGAGGGAAGGAGATATTAAAGAGAAAATGCAACAATACATGATTTTGTTCATACATGAAGTAATTCAGAGAAGTCCAGATATGCAGTAATTTGTCATGGGTTCTGGTGTCACACATTTGCCTTACGTACAGAAGGAAACATTCCTCAGACATCCCAAATAACTCAATAACAGATGATCTATATACCCCCAAATGGAAATGTCCTCTAATCAGCACTCTAACTTATAAATACTGGGCAAGTATTTATAAATTTTAACTACTAACATTCTTTTATGTATGAGAAATTTAATTTTTCCTCCATACTTAAGATGGTATGTAGACTAGCAAGAATTTGTCTTATGAGCATATAAACAAATTTATTTGGTCATTTTGATAATTTGTAAATATTGAAGATTAGGAAATACTTTTAATTACTGTTATGAAATATTTATCTGGCAATGGAAATATTTTTTCTAAATCAGCCCACTGCTAAATTAATTTTTGTTTTCAACATAAATATATGATCCTTAAAAATAAAAGAATTCAAAGATCGTGGTCAAACCAGTCAGACTATGCAAGTCCTAGTGTGAGTGAGTAAGTGTATAGAAAATTTTGTGTATGTGCTGGAGAGCGAGTAGTCATATGAGTGACTGACTGAGTGAGAGCTAGGGGACTGACAGCCAGGGCTCTCTTGGTGCAACAGCTGGTGCCACAGCTGCTAGGCTTGGACCCTAGCAATTCCCAGGATGCAGAAGTCAAGCATCGTTTCTTTTTCCTTTTTTAAGTCAGCAAACCCTCCCTGAGAAAAAAATGCTAGGGGAGACTGTCTAAATCAGGGCTCATGAGCAAATGGCCAGGCCCCTAGTGCAACAGCTGGTGCTGCATCTTCTCTACTTCACCTCTGGCTCTCACCAGGTTGCAGAAGTTGACTGCCATTATTATTTTTTCTAATGGACAAAAGTTTTCCTGTGAAAAAGTGATTGGGAGAAACTATTGCCCCAGGCTTTCCCTCACTGCTGCAGCAGGAGAGACACAGCTGGCCCCTGACATTGCCTCAACACTTCAGTGCTGGGCAGGGCACTGGCAGCAGGGGCTGTGGAGGGAGTCCAGAGGCAAAGTCCTGTGGAAGAGGACAAGAGAGGTACCCACCACCATCTTGAAGGTGGGGCAGGAAAGTGCTCCAACATGCTCACCACAGAGCAACAGACCTGATCTCTGTGACCGGTGAATCAACTACTGAGGGATTGATCGTGACCCAGAGGGAGTACCATGAAGGCACAAACTTCAGAGGGGCCTGATGAGTGGTGAGTTCCAGGAACCCCCCCTACCCTGATCCAGCCATGGGACGAAGGGTGCAGTCAGAAAAGGATGAGGAAGAACTCCAAAGAGATCAGTGGTGAGTCCGGGGCTGACCCAAGTCCCTCCTCCCCAGCAATCCTCTGAATATCAGACCCACACTGCTGGGCCATGACTGAGAGAGGCAAACCCAGGTAGAGCCTGGACATCAGTCAAAATAGAGCTCCATTCCAGGATAGGCCTGGCTGGGACACCCCCCCCATGAGTACATACCTGGGGAAGAGACAATCCCGTAACTCCTCACTGGAGGAGATCTCCCTGACTATATGAGACTGGGAGAGGAGGACTGCAGCCCAATGCACCTCCACTGCCCTTCCCCCTTCCCTTCTTCAGACACTGAGGAGAGAGTGATAGAGGTGGCTTGATACCAGATAGAGGAACAATTACAGAGCCTACCACAAGAGGGCAGGGTTTTTTTTTTTTAATTTTCAATTTAAAAAATAAATATTTTTTGACTGTTTGTTAGTCCGTCTATTTTACAAATATTTTTCTTTGTGCATGAATGTGAATGTGAAGGTTTGATCTACATCCTCCCCCAATTTTTTTCTTCTCTTTTTCTGTTTCTTTCTTATTTTGTGATTTTCTGTTTATGCGTGCATGTGAATGACTGAGTGTTCATCTTTCAATTTTGTTGTTGTTGGTTTGTTTTTGCTCTTCTTAGTTTTTTATTTTCCTTTTTTATATTTTAAGGTGTGTTTCAATATATTTGTGAGGTTTTCTTTCACCCCTCCAGTCTTTCTGTTTTTCTTCTCTATTCACTTTGTGGTAGGCATTTGTGTGTGTGTTTAACTTTCTTGGTTTTTTGTTGTTGGTGATGTTTGTTTTGTTTCACTTTATTGTTGTTTCTGTTTGTTTTGGGGTGTGTGTGTGTGTTCAATTGTGTTTTGCATTGGTTTCTGCTTTGCATCATCATATACAGTGGTGGGCAGTGGGTCTCAGGGAACAAAAACAACAATAAGTGAACATTATAATATGCAAGTAGTTTCTGAATCCTAGTGCCCCATCCCCTGCTGTATTTGAATTGCAAAAACTACAAGTGACAGCAAACTTTCCCATCCACCATCCTATTTCAAAATAGAACAAATCCAGAGCCTGTATCAGGGAAGAATGGAGGACAGAGCAAACATAAGAAAGGAAATCCTCTACCACTGACAATGGATAACAGAACTAAAGAGAAAAACAAGAGATCTATAACAAATGAGGAAAAAACAAAGGAAGAGCTCAGGCAATTTCAAGTGTACCAAAGACAAAACTCCTGAAAAATCAGATTTGTGCCCAAACAATGGAAGTCACCAATGACTGGCCCAGAATATGACAGGGATTAGGGAATGGATGGAAAGAGTAAATAAGACTCAAAGAAGATAAGATGCAACACTAAAATAACTTGTAACAGAGATTTTGGCAATAAAAAATTTCATCCAGGAAATAAATAGCAAGATAAGAAGCATGGAAAGCAGGATTAATCTACCTGAAGAAGGAATCTCAGAGTTTGAAAGCCAGATGTGGAATTAACCTGATCTGTAAAAAACATAGAAAGAAGACTCAGAAAGAAATAACAAAGCTGACAAAAGCTGTGCAATTATATCAAGAGACCGAATCTATGATTGATTGGTATCCCAGAAGAAGAAAGGGAAATTGAAAACAACCTGGAGCAAGTATTCCAAGAGGTAATCCAAGAAATCTTCCCCCATCTCACCAGAGATGTCATCAGCTAAGCAGTAGAGTTACAGAGAATCCCCACAAGACATCAAATGACAAGAGCAACCCCTAGAAACATAGTAATTCACCTACACAATATAGGCACAAAAGAAAAAATGCTAAAGGCAGCAAGAGAGAAAGGTCAGACTACCCACTGGGGAAAACCAATCATAGTAGCAGCAGACTTTTGACAGAAACACTACAAGCAAGAAGGAATGGGAGGCCTATATTCAAAGTACTCAAAGATAAACAATTTTAAACAAGAATTTCCTATGCAGCCAAGATCAGCTTCATCAGTGATAGAGAATTAAAATTCTTCCCAGACATCCAATCCCTAAGAGATTATCTCACCAAAGGGATGCACAAAGACTCAAAGTTAAAGGATGAAAAACAAGTTTCTGGGCAAATGGATCACAAAAGAAGGCAGGCATTGCAGTCTTAATATCAGACAAAACAACCTTTAAGCTGTCAAAAACTTAACAAGATGCAAAAGGACACTGCATAATAATAAAAGATTCAGTCCATCAACAATAAATATCCATCCTAAACATATGTGCACCCAAGACAGGAGCAACAGCATTTATAAAGCAACTACCAAGTAAGCAAAAAAAGGTACTGACTCTAACACTATTATACCAGGGTACTTGAATTCCCCACCAACAGCTGTAGTTAGATCATTGGGGCAAAAAATTAACAAGGAGATCCAGAACCTAAATGTAACACTCGATCAAATGGACTTAATAGATACCTACAGATTATTCCACTCAAAAATCACAGAATATTCATTCTACTTATCACCACAGGGAATGTACTCCAAGATTGATCACATCCTTGGCCATAAATCAAACATAAAGAAATTTCATAAAGTTGAAATCTTGCCATGCACATTCTCAGACCACAGTTGAATAAAAATAAATATCAACACCAGCAACATTCCCTTAAAGCCTACAAAGACATGGACACTAAACAGCATGACAATGAACAACTAACTACTGAGTCAACCCTGAAATCAAAGCAGAAATTAAAAGATTCCTGAAAACAAATGAAAATTAAGAAACATCTTACCAAAACTTCTGGATTGCCATGAAAGCAGTTGTAAAATGGGAATTTATATATCTACGAGCACACATCAAAAAAGGGAAGGATTACAAGTGAAGAGTCTACCAAATCACCTAAGGGAGCTGGAAAGAGAAGATCACCAAAAGCCCAACTTTAGCAGAAGAATCCAAATCACCAAAATAAGAGCCCAATTACAGGACAAAAAGGACAAAAATATCATAGAAAACATAAACATAACAAAAAGCTGGTTCCTTTAAAGAATTAACAAGATTGATGGACCCCTAGCCAGAATGACCATCAAAAAGGGGGAAAAAGTCCAAATAAACAAATCAGAAATAAAAAAAGATCAAATTACAGTTGACCCCAAAGAAGTACAAAAGATTATCACAGATTACTATTACACTTACATGGAAACAAACTTGATAACCTAAATGAAATGGAGGACTTTCTGATATCACACAACTTCAGATTGAAACAAGAAAACATCGAGACACTAAATAGACCAATAACAACCCAGAAAATTGACTTGGTCATAAGAAAGGTACATATGAACAACAACAAAAAAAAAAACAATGCTGGACCAGTGGCTTTCCAGCAGAATTCTGCAAAACATACAAGGAGGAGCTGTAACCAATCATACTGAAAGTATTCCAGGCAATCGAGAAAGATGGAATTCTCCCAAAATCATTTTATGAAGCCTACATCACACTGATACCCAAACCAGGTAAAGAGCCAACCAAAAAAAAAGAGAACTACAGGCAAATACCTTTTATGAACATATATGCACAAATCCTCAAAAAGATTCTAGCAAATATGATCCAATAACACACCTCTAAAACCATCCACGATGACCAAGTAGACTTCATTCCCAGGATGTAGGGCTGGTTCAACATTTCCAAGACCATAAACATAATTAAATACATCAACAGATGTAAAAACAAGAATCATATGATTATTTCATTGGATGCAGAAAAAGCTTTTGATTAAATCCAGCATCCCTTCTTGATAAAACCCTCAAACACCTAGGTACGGAAGGAACATGCCTCAAAATTGTAAGTGCCATCTACGATAAAACCACAGCTAACATATTGCTGAATGGACAGAAACTGGAAACACTTCCCCTGAAAACTGGAGCAAGACAAGGCTGCCCACTCTCACCCCTCTTGTTCAGCGTTGTTTTGGAAGTCCTAGTTGTGGCAATTAGCCAAGAGAAGGAAATCAGGAGTATCCAAATAGGAAAAGAGGAAGTCAAGTTATCCCTCTTTGCTGATGACATAATTCTATATCTTGAAAATCCAAGAGAATCTGTCAGAAACCTGCTTACACAGATAAAGGGGATTGGCAAAGTCTCAGGGCACCAAATAAATGTGCAAGAGACAGTTGCATTCCTATACACCAACTACATGCAGACAGAGACCCAAATTAAAAGCATAATCCCATTCACACTAGCCACAAAAAAAATGAAATACCTCAGCATCTTTCTAACCAGACAAGTGAAAGACCTTTACAATGAGAAATACAAAACATTGCTCAAAGAAATCCAAGAAGACACAAACAAATGGAAAAATATTCCATGATCATGAATAGGAAGAATCAACATTGTTAAAATGTCCATCCAACAAAAGACAATCTACAGATTCAATGCAACACCCATTAAGTTACCACCATCATTTTTCTCAGACCTGGAAATGACAATACAGAAATTCAGATGGAAACATAAATGACCACAAATAGCCAAAACAATCTTTAGCAAAAGAAACAAAGCAGGAGGTATAACACTTCCAGACTTCAAACTTTACTGTAAGGCTACAGTAATTGAAACTGCCTGGTATTGCTATAAGAACAGGTATAGATCAATGGAACAGGATAGACATTACAGAAGCAAAGCCACAATTTCTAAACCAACTCATCTTTGACAAAGCCTCCAACAACAACCACTAGGGAGAGGAGAACCTATTCAGTAAATGGTGTGGAGAAAACTGACTGATCGCATGCAGAAGAATGAAACAGGACCTCTACCTATCACCATACACAAAAATTAACTCTAAATGGATCAAAGACCTAAATGTAAAACCTCAAACTATAAGAACCTTAAAAAACACAGGAGACAGCTGGGCTCAGTGGCTCAGCCTGTAATCCCGCACCTTTGGGAGGCTGAGGTGAGTGGATTGCCTGAGCCCGCCAGTTCGAGACCTGCCTGACCTCATCAAACTAATGAGCTTCTGCAAAGCAAAAGAAACCATTAAGAGAGCAGGGAGACAGTCCACACAATGGGAACAAATATTTGCCAACAGTTTATCTGAAAAAGGCCTAGCATCTAGGATCTACAAGGAACTCAAATGTGCCAAAAGGAA
>NW_007250596.1:26784-31228 GCF_000164805.1 Carlito syrichta
CCCAGCAGGTCGAGGCTGCGGTGTCCCGGGAGCGGCCACTGCACTCCAGTCTGGGTGACAGAGTGAGACTCCAACTCAAAACAAACAAACAAAAACATATTTCTTTCTATAAGAAAAAATCTAGTGAAAAGTTAGTGTTTTCTCCAAAAAAGAATTCAGTCATTAAGGTGACCAGATTTCTATTGTGGACATTTCTAGGACCAGACCTGACCACAGCCTGATGGACACCAATGGCATTCCAAAGTGTAGGATGTCACAAAGGCTGCACTCTGGACCACAGGAACATAGTGGGTGGGACTGAACCCTGGCTTCTTGAGAAGCACAGGCCAGGTGGAGAATTAAGCAGGGTCCATTAGAGAGAAAATCACTGTTGTTGTTGTTGTTGTTGTGTGTGTTGCTATAACAAAAACTGAGACTGGGTAATTTATGAAGAACATAGTTTTATTTAACTCACAGTTTTGTAGGCTGAGAAGCATAAGGAGCATGGTACTGGCCTCTGCTCAGCTTCTGGAGAGATCTTCATGTTGCTTCCAATCATAGTAGAAAGTGGAAGGGGAGTGGGCATGTGCAAAGAAATCACATGGCAAGAGGGAAAGCAAGGGAGAGAGAGAAACCAAGGAATCATACTTTTTGACACCCTGCTTTTGCGGGAAGTCTTGACAATGAGAACTCACCCAGCTTTGAGATAGGACATTAATCTCTTCATGAGGAATTCTGAAATATCTCCAACTCTCCCACTAGTTCCTATATCCTACCACACTGGGGATCAAATTTTAACATATGTTTTTCAGGGAAAAAGCATATTTAAACCAGAGCACTCACGAAACCTTATATCTAGATGTTGGAGTTCCTATAAGCATAGGAAGCAGACTTACCCCCTTTCAGCAAGAGCAGAGTTGCAGCTTCCTGTGAGACATGTGGACACCTTCTGTGGGAGAGCAGTTGTGCCAAGTGTCTTAACTCATTCGTGCCTCTATTACTTGCTGCCACTCATGAGTACCTGATGCCCAATACCTTGGAGTTGGTAGGCAATGAAGCTCATAAGAGCTATAGAAGGTACAGTTATATTGCAATATTATATATAGTTATATATGATATATATTATGTTACATAGAGTGTACATATACAAATATATGTCTTGGACAAAGACATATTTAAGCAGCATTTAGTTGTTATCAGATATTCATGATTGAAATTATTTGAAAATAACTTTTATTACAAATATAACTAATCACTTTATTCTTAGACAAAATACCTGATCTAATGATCACATATTTTATAGAGCTACATAGAGTTATCAATTGTTGAATATAAGTTTTTTGAGGTAAAAGTATATTCTCTGTAAATTCTGTCTTACGTGATGAACTCAAAACTCATGTAAGTGTTTTTCTGTTTTTGCTTTTGTTTTTTGTTTTTGAGTTGGAGTCTCCCTCTGTTGCCCAGACTGGGATGCAGTGGCATGCTCCCAGCCACTGCAGCCTTGACCTCTCAGGCTCTGGTGATCCTTCTGTCTCAGCCTTGCAAGTAGCCAGAACTACAGGCACGGGCTACCACACCTGGCTAATTTTTTAATTTATTATGGAGATGAGGTTCCACCAAGTTGCCCAGGCGGGTCTCAAACCCATGGGCTCAGGCAATCCACTCGTCTCTGCCTCCCAAAGTGCTGGGATTACAGGCTGAGTCACCAAGGCTGAGCCACCAAGCCCGACCTCATGTAAGTTTTATAAGCACTTTCATGGACCGCAGTAAGTTAAAATGAGTGGTCCATAAAGTGTTGGGACAATCTAACCTCTTCCCTATGAGTACCAATATTTAAGATTTTTACCTGTTTATCAAAGACTCCAACACCACTGTCTGATGCCTCTGGCCTTTTCATAGACAGTTGGGTAGAGTTTGTCAAGCTCACCGGAAGTACAACATCAGATGGTTCATCCTAGAAATCCCAGTTTATTATTTATTAGCTATATGACCCTGTATATTCACTTTTTTCTCTCTAAGCAGCAGTCTTGTCATGTGTAAGACGGGGATAACGAGTTTCTCTATCTTGGGTTGTCTCCCAAATAAGTCAACTTGAGCTCAAGCTTGAACTTAACATTGAGCTTGGCATAAAGTATTCCCTTAAATATGCCTGATACTTACTTGGGTGTGTTTTCGTAAGATAGGCTGGGTCCTCACATAATTTTTTGATCCTTGGGTGACAAGCCACACTCTGCTAAACTTTGTGGAAAGACAGAAGACCACCATGCAGAAGAAGAAGACAGAGTTAAATCAGTGAACTACAATGTATGCTGGTTTTCTCTTTGTTCCCTACTGCCTGGTGACTCCCACACTCTCTGTTTCTTTCCACCATCAGTCAGTGCAACAGAACATGGCTTGGGTGGGGGAGGGAGGTGGGATTAACGGTAGTTAATATCTGTCTGGGAATGGGGAGACACCCCTTAACAACAAGGATGCCTGAGTGAAGCATATTTGTATACCTAACCCTAAACTGTACCCCACAATATCAAAATTTTAAAAATTGATTTAAAAAAAGGTTTGAAGACTTGGAGAGAGTATTTACAGCTTATGGGTTTTAAAGCCATAAGCTCATGATGAATTTGGTTAACATTATTAAAAGCAACATACTAAATATCTATGCTTTGTTTAATATATTAATTAGTGCAGTTGTCTATTGGATTTTATTTTTAACCTGGCAGGAGGATATGCATTTTAATCCAAATTTAATCTAAATGCTCAAGTTTATCTTCAAATGCTTTACTTTGTTAATTATGCAGACACATCTTGCTAATACAGCAAACAACTCCAAGATGTACTTTTGGTGCCTCATTAACTAAAAGGAATTAAAAATCCTTTGATTAAAAAAAAAGAACATGCCTTGGCTTTTGCTCACTTTGCAGGAGTGAACTGAGAATACAAATTATTGGGATAGTGTTAATTCATTGAATATGTTCTTCTCTACTATAAGAATGTTTATTGCAACATAGTTCTCATTAAAACCCATATTTACAGAATACTCATTGTTAATGTTTATCCCACAAATCTGAGATTCATTATAGAGGCCCACGAAGCACTTTTAACATTAGCTCAATTGTTTCTTTGCTCAACTTCTTTCATGCAAACACAGACATGGTGTTTAACACCTGTTTGAGATAGGGGTCAAGGTGGGAGGAATCATGGGAGATCAGGAGCTCAGAAAAGGCTAGCATGGGGCATAGCTTTGGGGTGGTAGATTTTTTTCCCTCTGAAGTTCGTGCTGCCTTCTCTCTTCATTTGTACAACCTAGCATTTAGATCAGGATCCAAATACACAGGATCAGAAACTTATTTCTTACTGCCTGTTTATAATCACTCTAGACCCTATAGTCATCAGCATTTCCAACCATCCCTGTACCTATCATTCTCCATTCACCCCAGGGGATGACCCAGGTTGCAAAACTGAACACTGGTATCCTACAGAATTGTGAAACTTTGAGTTTCTCCTCCCTCTCAAATTTCCATACATATTTAAATTAATCTTTAAAGCTTTTGAAGTTGAATATAGGAGGAGAGGGAAATTAATATGAACAATCTCATTTATAAAATCATCAAAAGGAGTAAAATACTTAGGCATAATTAGGCATAAATTTAGCCAAGGAAGTGACAGATCTATACATTGAAAACTACAAAATAGTAATGAAATAAACTGAGGAGCACAAAAGAACTGGAAACATATGCCATTTTCATAGATTGGAAGAATTAATATTGTGAAAATATCCGAATTTACCCAAAGTGATCTACAGATTCAAGGCACTCCTTATAAAATTTCCAATTAGGGGCTCGGGGGCAAGATGGCGACGGCATAGGTGAACTTGTGAGATTCTCTGAACGTGAGTTCCCAAAAAGGCTATACTTCGCTACCCCCATCCCCCAGCCCACCACCAACCGCACTGGGGGCAGGCCCGGGAACTTCAGTCCCACGCAAGGCCAGATATTGCGCCCCCGCCCCACTGCTGCCGTTCTACTTGTGTGTGGAAGTCTCTGGTCCCAGCCCCCTCCAGATCCCTCCCCGGCTGCATTGTCTCCAGCCTGGGCACCCGGCATCAAGCCGCCGGTCACACAGGGAGGCTCTGGGCACCCGCCCCTCAGAGACACTGGTTCCATTTCTGGCTGAAGTCCTCTGTTGGGTCCCAGTGCCACTCTCGCTGTCTAGAGCCTGCCCTTTGGAACTTTGGAGCTCTGGAACTCCGGGTCCACCCTGGCTGAGGCACTCAGCGTGAGACCCCAACCCAGAGGACCCAGACAAGCGGAGAAAAACAGATCTGCTTAAACTGCCTTGCCATTCTCCAGGAAAGACTTCCATTGCCCTGCCCACCTAGCAACAAACTTTACCTCAGCTCCTAAGGCAACAGTGTGAAACAGGAGACAAAGCCCCACCCCTATGCTGCAACGAAAAACAAAAGGGAGAG
>NW_007250597.1:0-2951 GCF_000164805.1 Carlito syrichta
TTCCATTCCATTCCATTCCTCTCCATTCTATTCCATTCCATTCTTTTCCAATCATTTCCTTTCCGTTCCATTCCGTTCAATTCCACTCCACTCCATTCCATTCCACTCCATTCCATTACATTCCATTTCTCTCCATTCCATTGCATTCCACTCAATTCCACTGCACTCCACTCCATTTCATTCCACTCCGTTTCATTCCATTCCACTCCATTCAATTCCATTTCCCTCCATTACATTCCATTCCCATTTATTCCATTCCATTCCTCTCCATTGAATTACATTCCATTCCTCTCCATCGCTTTCCATTCCATTCCTCTGTATTCCATTCCATTCCATTCCAATCCATTCCATTCAAATCCAATTCATTCCATTCCATTACATTCCATACCTTTCCAATCCATTCCATTCTATTCATGTCTAATCCATTCCTCTTCGTTTCATTGCATTCCACTCCTCTCCATTCTATTCCTCTCCATTCCATTCCATTCCATTGTATTCCTTTTCATTCAATTCCACTACATTTCTCTCCAATCCACAACTCTCCATTCTGTTCCATTCTATTCCTCTCCATTCCCTTCCATTCCATTCCATTCCATTTCTTTCCATTCCAAACCTCCCTACTCCATTCCGATTCCCTCCATTCTATTCATTTCCATTTCATTCCATTCTTTTCATCTCCATTCCATTCCACTCCATTTCATTCAATTCCTTTTCACTCAACTCCATTCCATTACACTCTATTCCATTTCTCTCCATTCCATTCCATTCCATTCCACTCCAATCCAATCCTTTCCATTCCACTCCATTCCATTCCATTCCACTCCATTCCATTCCATTCACATTTATTCCATTCCATTCCTCTCCATTCCATACCACTCCATTCCATTCCATTCTATTCCTCTCCATTCCATTCCAATGCATTTCATTCCTCTCCGGTCCACTCCATTCCATTTCCCTCCATTTCATTCCATTCCACTCCATTCCCTTCCATTACATTCCATCCCTCTTTATTCCATTCCATTCCTCTCCATTCCATCCATTCCATTCCATTCCTCTCCTTTCCTCTCCATTCCATTCTTCTCCATGCCTCTGTACTCCATTCCATTCCATTCCAATCCATCCGTTTCCATTCCAATCCTCTCCATTCCTTCCACTCCATTCCAATCCATTCCATTCCATTCAATTCCATTCCTCTACTTTTCTCTCCATTCCATTCCTCTCCATTTCTCTCCCTTCCATTTAATTCCTTTCCTCTATATTCCATTCCATTCCAATACATTCCATTGCATTCCATTCCATTCTAATCCAGTCCTCTCCATTCCATTGAATTCCATTCCACTCTATTCCATTCCTCTCCATTTCATTCCATTCGAATCCTTTCCATTCCATTACATTCCTCTCCATTTTCTTCTATTCCATTTCATTCCATTCTATTCCTGTCAATTCATTTCCATTCCATTCCTCTCCATTCCATTCCTCTGCTTTCCAATCCATTTCTTTCTCTCCATCGCATTCCCTTCCTTTGCATTATATTCCATTCCATTCCTTTCCATAACTCAACAATACATTTCGTTCTTTCCATTCCATTCCATTGAATTCATCCAATTCCATTCCACTCCATTCCATTCCACTCCAGTCCTCTCCATTGCATTCATCTCCATTCCATTCCATTCCATTCCTCTCCATTCCATTCCATTCCACTCCATTCCATTACAATCCTATTTCTTTCCATTCCTCTCTATTCCTTTCCATTCCATTCGATTCCATTCCATTGTTTTCCTCTCCATTCAATTGTTCTCCATTCCATTCATCTCTATTACATTCCAACCCATTCCATTCCCTTCTATTCCATTTCTCCCTTTCCATTCCTCTTCATTCCATTTATCTCAATTCCATTCCATTCCATTCCTCTTCTTTCCACTCCTTTGCATTCCATTTCATTCCATTCATCTCCATTCCATTACTTTCCTTTACATACCATTCCATTCCTCTCCATTCCATTCCATCATTCTCCAATCCATTCCATTCCATTAATTCCTCTCCTTTCCTTTCTTCTCCATTCCATTCCATTCCTCTCCATTCCATTCCATTCCAATCTATTCTACTCATCTCAATTCAATTCCATTCCATTCCAATCCTCTCCATTCCATTCCATTCCATTGCTCTCTATTCTATTCTTCACTCTATTCCTTTCCATGCCATTCCATTCATTGCTATTCCATTTCATTCCATTTCTCTGCACTACTTTACATTCCATTCTAGTTTATTCTATTCCATATATCTTCATTCCATTCCATTCCACTCAATTCCATTCCACTCCACTCCATTCCATTCCATTCCTCTGCATTCCATTCAACTCCACTCCACTCCATTTCATTCCACTCCATTACATTCCATTCCACTTTGTTGCATTCCATTCCTCTCCATTCCATTCCTTTCCATTCCTCTCAAATCCATTCCTCCCCATTCCTCTATATTCTATTTTATTCCATTTAATTCTATTCCATTTTTCACCTTTCCATTCTTCTTCATTGCACTCCATTCCTTTGCTCTCCACTCCTTCCCAATCCACGCCATTCTGTTCAATTCCATTTCCTTCAATTCCTCTCAATTCCATTCCATTTTTTCGCTTTCCATGCCATTCCATTCCACTCCATTCCATTCCTCTGCAATCCATTCCATTGCATCCCACTCCATTCCATTAAATCCCTCTCTATTCCATTCTATTACACTCCATTCCATTCCATTCCTCTCCATTGCATTCCATTCCAATCCACTCCATTCCATTGCACTGCATTCCATTCCTCTCTATTCTATTCCAATCCATTCCATATCATACCATACCATACCATTCCATTCCACTCCATTCCATTCCACTCTGCATTCCACTCCATTCCTCTCCATTCTATTTTTCTCCATTCCATTCCATTTCTCACCATTCCATTCCTTTC
>NW_007250597.1:3668-4662 GCF_000164805.1 Carlito syrichta
CTTCCTCATTCCTCTCCATGCCATTACTGTCCATTCCTCTATATTCCATACCATTCCATTCCTGTCTATTCCATTCCATTCCATTCCTTTCCATTCCATTCCTCTCCATTCCATTCTTTTACTCTCTTTTCCATTCAATTGGATTTCATTCCATTCCATTCATCTCCACTCTATTCCATTCCATTCCATTCCACTCCATGCCATTCCACTCAATTCCATTCCATTCCACTCCATAAAAATTCATTCCTCTTTATTCTATTACAATCCTCTCCATTCCTTTTCATGACTCTCCATTCCTCTCCTTTCCATTCTTCTCCATTCCATTCCTCTCTATTCCTCTGTATTCAATTCCTTTCCATTCCAGTCCATTATATTCTATTCCATTCCTCTCCATTCCCTTGCTTTACACTGCATCCCATTCCATTCCATTCCATTCCTCTCCATTCCTCTATATTCTATTACATTCCATTCCCATCCATTCAATTCCCATTTATTCCATTCCATTCTTTCCATTCCATTCATATCCATTCCAGTCCTCTCCATTCCATTCCATTCCATTCTATCCCATACCTCTCCACTCCATTCCCTTCCACTCCATTCCATTAAATTCCATTCATTTTAATTCTATTCCATTCCATTCCCCTCTCTCCACTCCATTCCACTCCACTCCACTCCAGTCCATTCCTCCCCATCCCATTCCATTCCATTCATTCAATTCTATTCCTCTCCAATCCACTCCACTCCATTCCATTTCTCTCCACTCCATTCCATTCCATTCCATTCCACTCAATTCCATAGCATTCCACTCCATTATATTCATTCCACTTCATTACTTTCTATTCCATTCCACTCCACTCCATTCCATTCCATTCCATTAAAATCCATTCCTCTTTATTCTATTGCAATCCTCTCCATTCCTTTCCATTATTCTCCATTCTTCTCCTTTCCATTCCTCTCCATTCTTCTTCATTCCATTCCTCTCTAATCCTCTGTA
>NW_007250598.1:0-13966 GCF_000164805.1 Carlito syrichta
TCTTCAGTTCTGATCTCCAGCCTCTCCCCTTTGTTTTCATTGCAGGCAGCTAGATTTACTCACAGCTTGGGTTTTTTCTTTTAGCCTGCTGCCTGGGAGGTCTGCGACACTTAGTTGCCTATGTCTGATTCAGCATGGGGGGGATTTGTCTCCTGTTTAGCGACGTTACCTTAGGAACCAAGGTGGAGACTGCTTGTAGGTAGGCAGGGCAATGCAAATCTCTGCCTGGAGAATGGCCTCAGTGGTAGCTCCTTTTTCATAGATCCTTTCTCTCTGCTCGTCTGGGTCCCTGGGCGATCCACTGTGATGGGCTGTGGTGGCCTGCGAGGCACTGGGGATCAGTTGCATAGCTGGGGGCTGGATCCAGGGTGTCACCAGCAGACTGGGTTGGAGGAGGGAGTCAGGAGTTCCCTCCTCTGGAGCTGAGAGCCTCTGATCAGCACCTCCTTAAGATATGCTGTTCTCTTACACAAGCATGGGTTTGTGTGCTGGGTGCCTCAGCCAGGGTGGGCCCAGAACTCCAGAGCTCCAAAGCTCCAAAGGGCAGTCAGTGAGTGGCGAGAGTGGCCCTGGGACCCTCACAGGGTACTTCAGCCAGAAATGGAACCAGTATCTCTGAGGAGCGGGCACCCAGAGCCTCCCTGGGTGACCGGCAGCTTGGTACTGGGTGCTGGGTTAGACGATGTAGCCAGGGAGGGAGCCGAGACCCGAGACTCCCGTGCAGGTGGGGGTCATGTATAGTGGAGCAGCAGCAGCCGGGGACCACAATGTCTGGCCCTGCATGGGACCGAGGGTCCCTGGGCCTTGGACCAGTGCGGCTGGCGGTAGGCAGGGGGGTGGGGGAAGAAAAGTAAGAGTCTTTTTGGGAACTCATCTTTGGAGAATCTCACAATTCCACCTATGCCGTCGCCATCTTACCAGAACTCTGAAAAATGTCTTTATTTTCTCCTTACGTATAAAGGTATTTTATCAGATGTAGAATTCCCAGTTAACATTCTTTTCTTTCAGCCCTTGAAGAATATTGTGCTGTTTCTTTCTGGTCTCCATGGATTCATATGACAAATACACTGTCATTCATATTGGCACTTATCTATAAGTAATGTGTCATTTTTCTCTGACTGAATTCAAGTGTTTTTTTTTTGTTTTTTTGGGTTTTTTTTAGCTTTTAGAAATGTAAGCATGACGTGTCTTAGCATGGATTTCCTTAGGTTTATTCTATTTCAGGTTCATATTTTTGACAAATTTGAGAAATTTTCAGCTATTATTTCTTTGAACACTTTTTCAACAGATCCATTCTCCTAATCCTAAACCCTCTTCTTCAGGGACTCTGATTATATGAATGTTATCTTTTTTGTAATTATTCCACAGATCCCTTTGGATCAATTGCAGTCTGTTTTCTCTTTGTTGTTCCGACCGTGTTTTTATCTCTCTTCAAGTTCACTGATTTGATGATCCTCTGTCATCTCCGTTCTGTCATTGTGTCCATCCAGCAAATCTTTTATTTCTGTTGTTGCAGTTCTAGTTCTATAGTTTTCATTTGGTTTTTTAAATAAGTTCTATTTCTCTGATGATATTTTTTTAACTTAAACATATTTAAAAGAGAATCTGTAATTTCTTCCTGAAACATTTTTATGATGGCTGCTATGAAAATCTTTGTCAGGCTGGACATGGTGACTCATGCCTGTAATCCCAGCACTTTGGGAGGCTGAGGCAAGAGGACTGCCTGAGCCCAGTGGTTTGAGACCAGCCTGGGCAATTTGGCAAGACCTCATCTTTACAATAAATCAAAACATTAGCCAGATGTGGTGGTGCACTCCTGTAGTTCCAGCTACTTGGAAGGCTGAGGCAGAAGGATCACCTAAATATGCCACTGCACTCCAGCGTGGGTGACAGAGTGAGACTCCAACTCAAAAAAACCCAAAAAATAAAAAAAACTTTGTCAGATAATTCTAACTTCTGATTCATCTCAGTGTTGGCATATGTTGGTTGTTTTTTCATTAAAGTGATTTTTCTGGTTCTTGCTACAGCAAGTGATATTTTTATTGTATTCTGGATATTTTGGATATTATTTTAGGAGCTTCTGGATCTTATTTAATTATATTCTTTTTTTTAAGTTGGACTGTCACTCCATTGCCCAGGTTGGAGTGTAGTGGCACACTCATGGCCACCCCAGCGTCGACTTGCTGGGCTCCAATGACCCTTTCAACTCAGCCTTCCAAGTAGCTGGAACTACAGGTGTGCATTACCATGCCTGGCTAATTCTTTTTTTATTAATTGTAGAGGCGAGGTCTCGCCAAGTTGCACAGGTTGGTTTGAACCCGTGAGCTGAGGCAATTCACTCGCTTCAGTCTCCCAAAGTGCTGGGATTACAGGCTGAGCCACCAAGCCTAGCCCTGTCTTCTTTCATTATTGTTATTATTTAGCAAGGAGTTCTTCTGAAGTGTAGTGTGAGGAGTAGGTGGGCTTGCATGTTTATCTTCCTATTGAGCCCCACCAACACTGTCACTGGCAAAAATAGAGAACTGACTCACACTACCTCTTTAAAGATGAGGATGATGTGGACGTTCAGCTGCCCACTGGGCTTCCTGATGCCTTGAGTCTTGCTGATACTTCCTGAGTAAAGGTGGAACACCAACAGGCACTGCCTCTCTCCACTCTCTGCTGGGTCACTCTAATGTTGGTGGAAGAGGTAAAAAGTGAAGTGGCTAGCCCCACCTCATGCTGCTTTGTGAGCCAGATGAGACTGGAGGATCAGTTCCCCATTGGGTCACCACAGACAGCAAGAGGTGTGGGGACAGGAAAGCCTACTAGCCCTGTGTCATGCCATCCTGTTCAGACTCTTTGCTGCTGGGTCGTTAAGGAGGTTTAGCTCCCCGCTGAGCCCCAGAGACACTGGGCATGAGGGGAAGAGTGGAGTACTTTCCAGTGCTGACTTGCATCGCTTTGTTCAGTCTCATCAGTGATGGGTGAAAGTGGAGGCTCAGTCCAGACACTGCTGGACCCTGCTTATATGACTACCTCTACCCTGACAGGGGTGAGTTGGAGCAATGCCTGTTTTCATAAAGCAGGATATAGTGGTATCAGCTCCCTGATTGGCTCCTACAAATACCATCCGCGCAGAATTAGAGCAGCCCTTGCTTGTGCCAGGTGGAGGGTGGAGGATTAGTGTCTCCCTAGGCCTTCTTGGTGCTGGCACCATTTGGCCAGGGAATCAGAGAAGCACTGCTACCCACTTTCTTGGGGGTGGGCTCGGTGAAAAGCAGATCCCTGCCTGGCTCCACTGAAATCACATGTGTAAGTTTTCTGTTAGAGGTTTATTTTAGCTAGGCCACCCTTTCCCCAGGTCTTTGGCTAGGGGGAAGAGGCTTTCCTTGTAGGTTTTTATCTGTGCTTATTGGCAATGCCAGGTTGGAGCCTCCTGAAGGATATATGGGAGGCAATAAGGAAACTCAGGAATCTGAGTGTCGTATCACTCCTCAAGTCCCAAGGCTCTTTGGAAGTCTCCTTTCTCCCCACTTTTCAGAATCTTCCTAGGGTTTATTGTGTTAAGTTCAGGGGTTTTGCGTTGTAAGAAAGAGGACCTGGGTGGAAATGAGGCTACTTCATCTTGGCTGCAACCAGAAGTCATAAAATGATAGCATATGGATACTTAAGGGGACATTGGAGATCAACTACAGTATTTATGGACTTTAATGTCATTTAGTACAACCCTCTAGTTTTACAGATAAGAAATGTATGAGAATGGGCACGGTGTCTCAGGTCTGTAACGCCAGCACTTTAGGGGGCTGAGATGAGAGGACTGCCTGAGCCCATGGGTTCGAGATCAGCCTAGGAAATATGGTGAGACCTCATCTCTACAATAAATGAAAAGAATTAGCCAGGCATAGTAGCGTGCACCTGTAGTTCCAGCTACTTGGAAGGCTGAGGCAGAAGGATCACCTGAGCCCAGCAGTTCAACGCTGGGGTGGTCTTGAGTGTGCCACTGCACTCCAGGCTGGGTGATGGAGTGAGACTCCAACTCAAAAAAAAGAAATGTGTGAAGTAGAGAAGAGAACGGGCTTCCCTGAGCTCACACAGCTGTAAATAGCAGGTACCATGTGGCATAGGTGACACCTGAAGGAGTTTGAGGGGCAGTACCCACAAATATTCCTTTTTTTTCCCTGCATCCAAGGATATCAAGTTCCCTGATTCCTGTTTACTCATCTCAGGTACCAGGGTATGGTTGACTCCTTAGGGCCCTGAATGCTCCCTGCCCCTTCTCACTTCCTCATCACACAGAGCCCTCCCTGTCTTTCAAGGCAGGGGACCGCTACAGCAATCAGAGAACAGTCATTTTGGCCTGCTTCATATTCCCAATCCTCAGCTACCCCTTCAAATGTAAGCCCTTCACTTGCCTTGGTGGCCTTCTTCAGGCAACTGAAACCCTTGGACAACTGTATAGTCCTTTGTCCTGGAAGGACCTGGGAGTTCATTTTTTCATGGCTAGACCACAGTCCATGACTGACTGGTGCAGAAGCATGAAAGTGCAGCTCGCTTTTCCCCAGGTTCAGGTTGGAGCTTTGGGTCTTCGTCTGAATGCACCCCTTTCCCAGTCCAGCTTTCCCTGCATCCCTTTCCAGTTTCTCCTGAGAGCAAGCCCATGAGATAATCCATTTTCCCAGTCCCCAGGCTGCTCTGCGCTTCTTTTCCCTGCCGTCTACTTAGGTACCACCCTCCTCCCAGATCTTTCCAGATGCATTTCAGAATTGATGATTCATGAAAATCAAAATCATCTACATCAGTAGTGTTGAGCCTCTGGCTGCACATGAGAATCACCTGGGAAACTTTTTAGACCCACAGATGCCCTGCTCCTATGACACAGAGATGATCCCATCTAGTTAGGGTCTGGAACAGTCATGCTATATAAAATTTCCCCCAGGTGATTCTCATGTGCAGCCAGGGTTGAGAGCCACTCCTTTTCATACCAGCTTCCTCAAACTTAGGGAACATCTGGGGGATGCTTAAAAAACAGATTCCGTGCCTGCATAATGAACATCTGTATACCTAACCCTGGATTGTACCCCACACCTTTAAAATAAAAAATTAGGGCAACCTCTTCAAGTCCCCTGCCACTGTGGGAATTTTCCTGTCCTCTCAATAAATCCTGCTTTAAAAATAAATAAAAATTTAAAAAGAAAACAAACAAACAAAAAGATGCCAGGCTCCCACTAGGAGACATTCTGATTTAATTTGTCTGGGTGTGACCTGGTATTGGAATTTTTTAAAGTTTCCCGGGTAACCCTTATATGCAGCAAAGTTTGAGAACCATTGCTTTATGCTATCCATCTCTTTGTTACATTTTGCTGCGAATTCCATGTTGTATGGACTTTTGAAGATATGGGTCATGCTTTCTACAGCCCTCTCATGGATAAGCTATGATCTCTCCCCTGACCCTCAGGACTGAAGGCAGTGTCAGTGTCTGCCTGTTCCCCATGCTACTTCCACATGCTTCTTCCTACAAATCCCATGCCACTGTTTCCCAACCTCTCAAACTTTCCTCCTTAGTCACTGAAGATCTAGACTGCTCTCTCCTTCTCTTCCCCTCTCCCTCCAAATTCTACCTTTACACTGACTGCCTCGACATCCATATATGGTGGAGACTCATCGACTCCTGACCTCTTCCACACAAACCACCTTCTCCTTCACCCTGTTTCAGCCATCTAGTCCTGTTGCCCAACTTGGGCTTTTTGAGTGAAGGAATAAATGAAAGAATTAGCTCAAAAGCATATTTTTACCCCAATACTAGACTCAAATAAGATGAGAGGACAGAGAAAATTTTCAGCCATCATAAATGACAACTAACAGTGAACTTCAAACACTATTTAAAAAATTGTTAGCCAGGCTTGGTGGCTCAGCCTGTAATCCCACGCCTTTGGGAGGCTGAGGTGAGTGGATTGCCTGAGCCCGCGAGTTCGAGACCCGCCTGGGCAGCGAGACCTCATCTCTACAATAAATCAAAAAATCAGCCGGGCGTGGTAGCACATGCCTGTAATTCTGGCTACTTGGAAGGCTGAGGCGGAAGGATCGCCGGAGCCCAGCAGGTCGAGGCTGCGGTGGCCGGGAACGGCCACTGCACTCCAGTCTGGGCGACAGAGTGAGACTCCAACTCAAAAAAAAAAAAAAAATTGTTGACAATCAATTAATTGTAGTTTTATTAATATTAACAAGACGATATATATATATATAGTATATATACTATATATATATAAATTATACTTTATATATAAATATATATATATATATACTTTGTTATATATATAACAAAGTATATATATATATTTATATATAAAGTATAATTTATATATATATTGTTATATATGCATATATAACAAAGTATAATTGAAGTGAATAAACTACACATATTTAAAGCCAGTTTGGAAATATGTATGCACCCATGACCCATAAGACCATCACAATCGAGATAAAAAAACATTTTCTACACTACCCAAAGTTTCCTGGTGCTTTTTCTTTTCTTTTTTTTTTCTGAGTCAGGGTCTCACTCTGTCACTGAGGCTGAAGTGCAGTGTAATGCTCATGACCACCACAGCCTCAACCTGCTGGGCTCAGATAATCCTTCCACCTCAGCCTTCCAAGTAGCTGGAACCACCACACTCAACTAATTTTGTTGATTTATTGTAAAGATGAGCTCTCACCAAGTTGCCCAGGCTGGTCTCGAATCCTTGGGCTCAGGCAATCCTCTCACCACGGCCACCCAAAGTGCTGGGATTATAGATGTGAGTCACCATGCCGGGCCTTCTGGTACCTTTTCAAGTGCATCTTTCTCTCTACCCTGGTGCCAGGCAAACACTGACCTTTGCTTGCAAGTTCTAGAATGTTATGCAAATGGAATAATACAGTATGTTCCATTTCTCTAGCTTTTTGTTGTTGTTCAGCATGATAAATTTAAGATTTATCCTAGGCTGGGCTCAGTGGCTCAGCCCTGTAATCCCAGCACTCTGGGAGGCCGAGGTGAGTGGACTGCCTGAGCTTATGGGTTTGAGATCAGCCAGAGCAACTTGGCAAGACCTCGTCTCTACAATTTAAAAAAAAAATTAGCTGGGCATGGTAGTATGCGCTTGTAGTTCCGGCTACTTGGAAGGCTGAGGCGGAAGGATCGCTGGAGCCCAGCAGGACGAGGCTGCAGTGGCTGTGAGTGTGCCACTGCACTCCAACCTAGGTGACAAAGCGAGACTCCAACTCAAAAAAAAAGAAAAAAAGATTTATCCTATTGTTATGTGTATTTATAGTTAACTCATTTTTATTGCTGAGTGAATATATTCAGTGGATGTATATATCATATTTGTTTATTCATTTGCCTGCTTTGGGGCATTTGAATATTTTTGACCCTTACAAACAACATATGCTATGAATGTACATTCGTGTACAAGTCCTTGAACATATGTCTTTGTATCTCTACAACTGGAATGCCCAGGTCATGTGGTAGGTGTATGCTTAATTTTTATGAAACTTCCCATTTGTTTTCCAAATGGTTGTACCTCTAGAGCATTTTTGATAATCCAGAAACTCAGCCCAAACACAGCTGGAAACTTCAGCCACACAGAGTCTCATTGTAGTTGTATGCATAAAAGGGAGAAACGTGGAAACTACCTGAATATCTTCAACAGAGTCATCACTAGGTAAACGATGTTACACCAGGCAGTGGAACATTATAAGCATACTATTTATGAAGTTTTTTTATGATGAGGAGAAAAATGTTCTGACTACAATGATAAGTGAAAACAGCATAATATACCAACATCATATATACAATATAATTGGTCAAACTGTTGAAACAACAGCCCCCAAAAGAATTAGGATTTTTTCATTAGTTTGTCAATTCTTTAAAAAGTTTAAACTTTCTTCAGTGAGAAAAAATATATATAAACAACTTTATTGAGATATATTTTGCATATCATAAAACCATCCATTTTAAGTGTACAATGATTTTTAGTAAGTTTACTCAATGGTGCATCCATCACCCTAAATCTGTTTTTCATTCCCCCAGTAAGGGTCCTAATGACTCATTTATAGTTATTTCCTGTTTCCAACCCCAGGCAACAACCGATCTACTTTCTGTTCCTGTACGTTTGACTTTTCTGGACATTTTGTATAAATGGAATCATATAATACACTGTTTCTTGTGTCTGACGTCTTTCACTTAACATAATGCTTTTGAGGTTCACCTATTACATAGCATGTGTCAGTAGTTCATTCCTCTTTATTGCCTAAGAGCATTCCATTGTCTGAATATACATTTTGTCTATCTCGTTGTCAATAGATAGATATTCAGATTGTTTCTGCTTTTTAGCTTCTATTGTCAGCATGTGCCAGTCTTTTTGTGGACATATATTTTCATTTCTTTTGGATATATACCTAGAAATGGAATTTCCGGATCAGATTGTAACTATGTGTTTAACATTTTGAGGAAATGTTAAACTGTTTTCCAAAACAGCTGCACTGTTTTTTATCCCCACCAGCAATGCATGAAGGTTTCATTTCTCCAAATCCTTGCTAACTTTTTGTTATATTTCTTATTTATTATAGGTCTTTCAGTGGGTGTGAAATGGTATCTTATTGTGGCTTTAATCTGCAATTGCATTTCCCTGATGACTAAGGATAGCATCTTTTCATACTTTATTTACTTTTCATGTGTCTTCTTTGGTAAAATGTCTATTAATAATTTTTACCTGTTATCATTATTATTATTATTATTATTATTTGAGTTGGAGTCTCACTCTGTTGCCCAGGCCGGGAAATACTGTGGCACAGTCATGGCCACTCCAGTGTCAACCTGCTGGGTTCCAGCTATCCTTCTGCCTCAGCCTTCCAAGAAGCCAGAATTACAGGCACATGCTACCACGCCCAACTAATTTTCTATTTATTGTAGAGACGAGGTCTCGCCAAGTTCCCCAGGCTGGTCTCGAACCTGTGGGCTCAGGCAGTTGACCAAGATGTGTAGTATATCTCAAAGAAAGAAAAAACTTGTTCCTCTATGTAATTGAGGACTTGTGCCTATTTTTGACTGTGTTGTTTGCTTTCTTACTATTGAGTTGTACAAGCTATTCATAAATTCTGATACAGCCTTTTATTATATATGTGATTTGCAAATATTTTCTCCCTGTCTATTTCTCGTCTTTCATTTTCTTAATGTTGTATTTTTAAATGCAAAGGTCTTGAATTTTGATGAGGTCCATCTAATCAACCTTTTTCATTTATGAGTCATGCTTTTGTATGTAAGTAATCTGCTTAACCCAAAGTCTTAAGGATTTAGTTCCATGTTTTCTTTTAAATGTTTAACTTTTTAGCTCTTATGTTTAAGTCTATGTTTGTTTTGAATTAATTTTTGTGTAAAGTGTGAAGTGAAGGTCCAAAATCATCTCTCTCTATACACATAGTTTTATTATGAAATGTTTCTCTATAATGTTAATATGATAATAGCTTAATATTTTGTTTTATGAATATACCATAAACAGTAGGGTCTTGGTATTTGACAATACTTAAAAAAAACAAACAAACCCTGATTTGTAGCATTTGCCGATTCCCCTGGTATAAACTCCTGTAATGTTCAGTTTCAAGCTACCAATGTAATGTAACCTATCAGGGAGTTGGAAAGAAATCCCACAAATGGTTCTTGTGAATTGCTACAACTGACTTCAGCACATCATTAAATCTATTTAACCAGTCTCCTGGTTTTTTTCCTTCTTGTGTGTCCCTCTTTTTTACCCTCAACTATACAAATATATACCAAAAAATAACATTAAAAAGTAGTCTATTTTATTTGCTCCTTTAAATGAATACTGGAACTCTAGGGAGTTTGTAGTTTTCCCTCATAATGAACACAGCTGTGGGCAACATCCTTAAAGCCTTTCTGTAGTCACATTTAGTAATCTATCACATTTACATTCAGGACAACTCTCAGTCTTGTTTCCTGGTGAAGATAAAGGAAATCAAGTTTTGATAAACGGAAGTACAAAACTACTTGAACTTCTGCAATCTTTCAAAGACACATATTCAAAATTTGAATTATGACCATAACTTCCCTCTTTTTTTCCTCTTTTAAGAGCCAAGTATAGAATTAAGCAAATGCTGCAGAGTTTATACTTGACAAGCACTGGAATGATGTCAAGTGTGAACGGACACAATGAAGGTGCCTCGGCATCAGAGGCATGCAAGAAAATCATTGGAGGCCGGGCTCGGTGGCTCAGCCTGTAATCCCAGCACTTTGGGAGGCCTAGGCAAGTGGATTGCCTGAGTCCATGGGTTCGAGACCAGTCCAGGCAACTTGGTGAAACCTTGTCTCTACAACAAATCAGAGAATGGCTGGGTGTGGTAGCACACACCTGTAGTTCCAGCTACTTGGAAGGCTGAGGCGGAAGGATCGCCGGAGCCCAGCAGGTTGACACTGGGGTGACTTTGAGAGTGCCACTGCACTCCAGCCTGGGCAGCAAAGTGAGACTCTAACTAAAAAAAAAAATCACTGGACTGTGGCATTGTTTCAGAGAAATGCACCTGACTTGCCTTTCGGGGAAAATACTTTAAGAAGTGCAAATAAAACTAGGGGGTCACTTAGGGGCAGATGCTTTTAATGAATAATTATTAGATGGCTCTCTGTAGCTCTGTGGAATCTACATAGCTATATCCACATTGTTATAAGGAGGAAGAATGCTTGGGATCCAGAACAGGGGGCAATGGGGGATTCAGGGGAGAGTGAACACTGGGTGGTATGGGGACAACAGAGTTTTGAGCAACTATTACTTCTTGACAAGACCTTTATTCAAAGTCTTTGTAACTACCATTATTTTACGAATGCTTTTTTTTTCTTTTTTGAGTCAGAGTCTTATTGTCACCCAGGCTGGAGTGCAGTGGCACAATCACAGTTCACCACAGCCTCCAACTCCTGAGGCCAAGCAATCCTTTGGCCTCGGCCTCCCAACCTATAGTTGAGACTACAAGTACCCACCACCACACCCAGGTAATTTTTTATTTTTTGTAGAGATGAGGTCTCACTAGGTTTTCCAGGCTGGTCTCAGTACTTTTTTCCCTCCTTGGCCTCCCAAAGTGCTGCTCCTTTCTATTAATATAAAAAGTGAGGCTCAGAGAAATATTAAAGTGCTTACTCAAGGCCTCCTGGCTTATAAATACCTGCCTTTTAAAGCCTGTGCTCAAAGTGTGCATTGTGAGTACCTCCTGAAGAGGAAAACTCCAGCTTCCTGTCTTTTTAGCACCTCCTATTCCAGGCTCACCCCACTACCTTACACACAATGGAAATCGAACTGTCATCTCACCCATGTCCTTGCTCTTCCCCCAGCACTCCTGCACACAACGGAAGTCATACTGATGGTAGTGTCCTTGGGGAGGATCACCTTAGTGAGAGATACAGCGTTTCTGAGTTAGGCCCAGTGCACTGCCATGACTGACTCCTTGGAGAGTTGAACGTCTCTTCCCGAGAGGTGCAACCCATGACCTGACCTGTGTCCTTGACCCTTACTCTTTACTTCATAGCAGGAAAGAATTTAAGGACAACTCACAGAGAGTAAAGGAAGGAACTTTAATTTGAACCAAAAGTATACACTAGAGAGAGGGGAATACAGGTGATGGCTCCAAGAGGGAGATGCACTCTAAGTTAGGGAGTACTGGCTTTTATCTAGTTCTTTTGGTGTCAATTTTATGTGGATTACAAGCCATAGGAAGCTTGCCTCAGTTTTAAGCCACAGGAAGTTTGTGTCAGTTTCAGATTCGTTACAAATCACAGGAAGTTTTTAACCTCTTAACCTCTGGCTCACTAATTCTCTATCCACCCCCTCCCCATGCCTAAGCTAGCTGGCCTGCCTCAGTACCACACTGTGTGCTGTTCCCACAGGGAGTCATGCTTCTGTGTCTTTGACACCACACCTCATCCTGGAATGCTCATCCCACCTTGTTCATCGAAGAAACACCTGCTCATCTTTTTTCTCTCTCTCTAATCCCCTCCTTTTTTCTTCTCCTTCATTCTTTCTTTTCACAAATAATTTATGTTTGATGTGGTCATTTTAAAAAATGGATAGCACTGAAAGCTACAGAAGAAAATAAATGTCACTCATTTTGTGGTGACTTTATACAAGGGCATTCTAGTTAAGCCTGAACTACATTTCCCAGAATTCTCATTCTGTAGGGTTCTGGGTTAGCACAGCCCAGGAGAAAATTTTTTTTCTCTTTTAATTTTTATTTTGAAATTGTGGGGTACAATTCAGGGTTAGGTATACAAACGTTCATTGTGCAAGTACCCTTATTGATGAGGTGTGCAGGAGACTGTGAGGTTTGGAAGAGAGCAGAGCAACAGCTATAATGTTATGCTGTGATGGTGCAAGGGGCTGCCAGGCTTTGTGGTGGCTTGTGCACACAGCCAGCCATCTGCTAGCTCACTATATTGGTGCAGGACAGCACCTGGACCCACATGACTCCAGCTCCTGTGCTCCCTCCCCGCACCTGTAAGGCCAGGGCAGGTCACATGAGAACTTCTGTGGTGAACAGCACCTCTTCCCCTTCAGATCACTAGCGGCATCGTGGTTGAATGCAGCCAGACACTTATGCCGGCTCCAGTTTGTCTTCATGGGGGCGAGTTGTCCATGAGGGTTCTGGTTTGTCCTTATAGGTTCCACCTTTTCTTTGCTTACATCCTCAGCTGGCCTTCCTTCCTGACCACAGGGGGGCCTGACTTGAGGAGACTTCCTTCTCAGAATTGCAAGCAGAGGTGACAGCCACATGGCCTTACCCACCAGCTCATACAGTTGCACATAATCTAGCTCCTACATAAACCACTTGTCCCAGAGGTCCTCAAACTTTCTCAGTTCTTGGTGCCCTTAATGTCTCAGTACTTTTTTCTCATTGCCCCTGGAGGGAAACTCTAGCGGAGGAAGTGCAGATGAATGAGGGCTCCTGTTATGGAGGTATGGCAGGAGGATGGGCCAAAAGAAATACCAAAACATTCCATTTAAATGGTTAGACCCAATGGCTTAAGTACTTTTGTCCTAACAATGTGAGATCTGTTTGAAAAGAAAACATAAATTTAAAGAAAAAATATTTGATTATATTCTTTAATAGTCTGTACCAATGGGATATGTAAGCAGGTTGGACATGGCCCAGCTTCTCCGACCTTGGAATTGAGTCTGACACTGTGACCCTTATTTTCTGTCCCATGCTGCTTTATCTCAAAGCAACCACTGAAAACCCAGTTTTGTGAAGATGTGACAGCTTTGAAGGGAATGCTCTGCAGTCTAAGTTGAAACTGTGAACTGCCTCAAACTAGTTCTTCCCAGGGTGTCCAAGAGATGTCAGGTAGCAATGTATGCTCTTTGAAAATTGAAAACATTTCACAGCATCCCTGTGAGTTTCTTGTGGCCCCCTGGGGTGCCTCCACACACATGTCACAGCTCCAGGCTTGCAGAGTCCCTGTGCTTTAAGTCATTCCAAAGCCTTTTCTCTAATCAAACTCTGATATATCCATAATTTCATACCAATTTGGGGTATATTCCCTTCCCGTTTTTATGTTCTCCATGTATATTATAAAATGTGGACCAGAAGAATTCAATACTTCTCTTTTTAAAAATAACAATATTATTAGCATATTCTCATGTCGATAAAAATTCTTTCAAAATTACTTGTATCTGAATCACATTCAGCATTTACCAATATTTATTGCTCTTTCTCCTGTCATTGAACTTTTTAGCTATATTCCATTTTTTACTATTATCTGTGGATATTTCCTTAAAATAGATTCCTAGAGACAGTATTACCAAATGAACTTTTTAAATAATCTTGATATCTATTGCACAGTTGTTAAAGATCTCATTTACAGCCGGGCTCAGTGGCTCAGCCTATAATCCTGCGCCTTTGGGAGGCTGAGATGAGTGGATTGCCTGAGCCCGCAGGGTCAAGACCCGCCTGGGCA
>NW_007250598.1:14244-20717 GCF_000164805.1 Carlito syrichta
CGAGGCTGCAGTGGCCAGGAGCAGCCACTGCACTCCAGTCTGGGTGACAGAGTGAGACTCCAACTCAAAAAAAAAAAAAGATCTCATTTACATCTGAGCTTATTTACATCACTCTATGATCCAGCATTTACACTCCAAGTGTGTGTAAGAATATTGTAGCTTTATTTGCCAGAAAGAAGAGTTAGAAGCAATCTTGATGCCCATTCCTCAGAGTGGATAAGTAGAACATGGAAGACATGTTCTATGAAGTCCTGTGCAGCAGGTAAAATAAATAGGTTGAATATTCTACATAGCAATATGAATAATCCTGCAAGCCAACTGCTATATTAAAAAAGGTAAGAAACAGGCAACATTTACCTGAATTAAAAATAGCACATGCAAAAAATACATATTTTTCAAGATACATTAAAAAAAAGATACACATTTTTTTAAAAACCAAGGGTACCTGCACAATGCATATTTGTATACCTAACCCTTAACTGTACCCCACAATTAAAACAAAATTAAATTGAATTAAATTTTTTAAAAAAGCCTTAGATGAAGCTGCTTCTTTTGGTCATGATGGAGTACTGGTACCAAATTTGCCTTTCCATTGTAAGCAACTATGAAACTGGATGAAGTATGAGTTAACTACTTTCAGGTATCGGGCAGCAGGAAGTAGAAGGCTATTACCCTTGAGAAAGGGGACACTTTCCTGTGGTAGTACAGGGAGAGAGAGCCTAGGCAGAGCAGGAAATTCACTGAGCTGAGGAAGTGGAGACTAAACCTGGGCTGGTGAAGCAGCTAACATTTTCAGGGCAGGGGACTGGAGGAGAGGCAGCTGCACAGAGGAGGGCCCAGAAGTCTCCACAGGGATTTTCTGTTGGGTCCTTGGCTTAAGAAAGGACTGTGCAAAAGGAAAGTAAGACTCCTTGAGGGATCACAGAGAGTGGCTGCTGAGGAGTGGAGAGCTGAATAATGGAGATACCAGGGTTTGCATAGTGCTGAGAGATGATAAAGTTCTGACCCAGCTGGAGTGGATACTCTTAACTGGCACATCATATGAGTAAATGCCCTAGAGCAGTGGTTCTCTATGCCCTAGAGCAGTGGTTCTCTAGCATCAGCATGTGTTAAAGTTTCCTGAAAGGCTTGTTAAAATACAGCTTGCTGGATCTCATCCCCAAAGTTTCTGATTCAGTAGCTCTGAGGTAGGACTGAAAATTTGAGTTTTTAATAAGTTCCCAGGTGATGCTGTTACTGTTGGGGACCACAACTCTAAAGTAAAGGCAAGCTCCCAAACGGAAGTAAAAATTGAAATACACACCGTAACAAAACAAAACTGTTTGACAGAACCAAAATGTGCATCAATGATTTGACAAAATGTGCATCAATGATTTGATAAGCCTGACAGAATGCATGACACTCAGTACTTTTTTTTTTGAGTTGGAGTCTTACTCTTTGTTGCCCAGGCTGGAGTGCAGTGGCACGCTCACAGCCACTGCAACCTCGACCTGCTGGGCTTAGACGATCCTTCCACCTCAGCCTTCCAAGCAGCTGGAACTACAGAGACATGCTACCATGACCGGCTAGTTTTTGTGATTTATTGTAGAGATGAGGTCTCGTCATATATCCCAGGCTGGTCTCAAACCCCCGGGCTCAGGCAATCCTCTCGCCTTAGCCTCCCAAATTGCTGGGATTACAGACTGAGCCACCACGCCCGGCCGACACTCAGTAATTTTTAAAGGAAGATAATAATCCAGGCTCCCTGCAATGTATCATCCATAATACTTGTTATGAAATAGAAAAAGTAATTCACAAGAAAAAGCAGTAAATTACCCATAATTTTTAAAAATAGCCCATAGAGACAGACTCCAAGATGACTGGGAGGTTGTAATTAGCATTTAGGGACTTTAAATAAACTATTACAATCAAGGACTTAAAGAATTAAGTGGTCCCAGTAAATGAACAGACATTACATTTCAGTTGAGAAATGGAAACTATGTAAAAGAATCAAATGGAAATTTTAAAACTGTTAATTGCTATACCGAAAATAAATATTTTATTGGAGGGTCATAACAGCATAGCAGATGCAACAGAATAAAGGTCAATAAATGAACATAAATTACTGCAAAAATGATTTTTAAAAGGAAATTTGAAACAACCATACATAATCTAATAAAGGTACAGTACCCTTATCGGTGGGTAATATGTTCCAAGACCCTTAGAGGATGCCTGTTCATAGTACCAGAACCAAGAAACCCAAGGTTACCTTTTCACTTAAAGGAAGCACTTTACAGCTTCTCTTTGAAATATCCAAATTGCCAGCATTACTATTCTTGGGCCAAAATTAAATAAAAAAGTGTTACTTGAACACAAGTACTACAATACCACAAGAGTCAATCTGAAAACTGAGACAGCTACTAAGTGACCAATGGACTGGTAGAAACACAGTATGGATACACTGGACAAAGAGATGATTCATGTCTCAGGTGGGATGGAGCAGGATGCTGTAAGATTTCATGCTACTCAGAATGGTGCACAGTTTAGAACTTGTGAATTATTTATTTCTGGAGTTTTCTATTTAATATTTTCAGACCATGGTTGACCAGAGTTACTTGAAACTGTGGTAAGCAAAACCAAAGATGGGGGGGCTACTACATGTATAACTGAAATCCCTGAAGGTGAAGAGAAAGTGAGAACTGACCACAGAAACAAAGATTTGGAGGAATTATGGCCCTAAATTTCCCTAAATGGGGAAAAGTAATTAGTAAGTTTTATAGACTCCAAGTAAAATAAACACAAATAAAGCAAAAAAATGCTAAAAAAAAAAAAAGATGAAGGACAGGGACAATACTAAATGTAGCCAGGGGGGGGAAAAAGATACATCTTATAGGTGGTAATGATAATACGAGTGACTACTAATTTTTCAGAGACAATGGTGTACAGATGACAGTGGAATTACATCTTTAAAATGTTGAAAGAACATTGTCATTTCAGAATCTGGCAAACATATCTTTCAAAAATTGAGGTAAAATAAAGATATTTGGAAATAAATTAAAACTACCAGATTATTTGTCAACAGCTCTATAATCAATATATGCTAAATACGCTGGGTTCGGTGACTCAGCCTGTAATCCCAGTACTTTTGAGAGGTCGAGGCGAGGGACTGTCTGAGCCTGCGGGTTCAAGACCAGCCTGGGCAACTTGGCGAGACCTTGTCTCTACAATAAATAAAAAATTAGCCGAGTGTGGTAGTGTGTACCTGTAGTTCCAGCTACTTGGAAGGCTGAGATGGAAGGATTACCAGAATCTGGCAGGTCTACACTGGGGTGGCCATGAGTGTGCCACCACATTCCAGCCTGGGTGACAGAGTGAGAGGTCCAACTAAAAAAAGAAAAGAAAAGAAAACACACTTGAATCAACCCCAAAATCAATAGAAAGACAACAAACAAATAGACAAACAAACAGGAGCAACAACAACAAACTCTATAAGAACCTCATGATTGGGATAAACTCTCACATGTCATTAATTAGCCTCAATGTGAATGAACTAAATGCATCACTGAAAAGACATAGAATGGCAAATTGCATAAAATATTATGAGGCTGCAATATATTGTCTCCAAGAGACTCATCTCACCAGAAAAGACACTCAAGACTCAAAGCAAGAGGATGGGAAACAAAATTTCAGGCAAATGGAACACAAAAGAAAGCAGGAGTTGTGATCTTAACATCAGACAAAATACGCTTTAAGCTATCAAAATTAAAAAAGATATGGGAGGGCACTATGATAAAAGGTTCAATCCATCAACAAGAAATATCCATCCTAAACATATATGCAACCAACATAGGAGCACCAACTTTCATAAAGCAGCTTCTAGGTTAACTAAAAAAAGATATTGACTCTAACACTATCATAGCTGGAGACTTAAACACCCCACTAACAACACTAGACAGATCATCAAGACAAAAAGTCAACAAGGAGATCCAGAACCTCAGCATAACACTTGACCAAATGGACTTGATACCTACAGAATACTCTACCAAACAATCATGGAATATACAATCTACTCATCACCACATGGAACTTACTTACTCTAAGATTAATCACATCCTCAACTATAAATCAAGCATAAACAAATTTCATAAGATTGGAATACTGTCATGCAACTTCTCAAGCTACAGTGGAATAAAAATAAATATTAACACCAAAAAAGTTCCCCCCAAACCCACAAAACATGGACACTAGACAGCATGATGCTAAACAACTCCTGGATAAACACAGAAATCAAAACAGAGATTAAAAGATACCTGGAAAAAAATGAAAATGAAGAAACATCTTATCAAAATCTCTAGGATGCCATGAAAACAGTACTAAGAGGAGAATTCATCTCTCTACAAACAGACATGAAGAAAATGGAAAAACCACAAGTTAGCAGCCTAACAAATCACCTAAGGAAGCTGGAGAAGCAAGACCACCAAAACCCTAACTTCAGCAGAAGAATTCAGATCACCAAAATAAAAGCTCAATTTTGGGACATAAAAAACAAAAATATAATACAAAAAAACACAGTGAAACCAAAAGCCGGGTTTTTGAAAGTACAAAGAAAATTGATGGACCCTTAGCTAGACTGACCAAGAAAAAAGAGAGAAAATGTCCAAATAAACACGATCAGAAATGCAAAAGATCAAATCACAACTGATCCCGAAGAAATACAAAAGATTATCAAAGATTACAATGTATACCTGTATAGAAACAAACTTGAAAACCTAAATAAAATGGAGGCCTTTCTTACATCATACAACCTCCCCAGGTTGAAACAAGAGGAAATCGAGATACTAAATAGACAAGTAACACACCGGGAAATTGATCATAGCATAAAAAAACTACCTACCAAAAAAAGGCCTGGACCAGGTGGCTTTCCAGCAGAATTCTACAAAATGTACAAGGAGGAGCTGATACCAATCCTACTGAAAGTATTCCAGGTAATCAAGAAAGGTGGAACTCTCCCCAAATCATTTTATGAAGCTAACATCACATTGATACCCAAACTGGGTAAAGATCCTACAAAGGAAGAGAACTACAGGCCAATATCCTTGATGAACATAGATGGTAAAATTCTCAACAGGATTCTAGCAAATCGGATTCAACAACCCATCTCAAAAATCAGCCACCATGACCAAGTAGGCTTCATCCCCAGGATGCAGGACTGGTTCAACATCCACAAGACCATAAATGTAATTAAATGCATCAACAGATATTAAAACAAAAACCACATGGTTATATAATTATACACAGAAAAAGCTTTTGGTAAAATCCAGCATCCCTTCTTGATAAAAAGCCCTCAAGCATCTAGGCATAGAGGGAACATACCTCAAAATAGTAAGATCCATCTACAAGAAACCCATAGTCAACATACTGCTAAATGGACAGAAATTGGAATCATTTCTCCTAAAAACTGGAATAAGACAAGGATGCCCATTCTTAACCCTCCTGTTCAATATAGTATTGGAAGTCCTAGCTAGAGCTATCAGACAAGAGAAGGAAATCGGGGGTATCCAGATAAGAAAAGAGGAATTTAAGTTATCTCTCTTTGCAGACAACATGATTCTATACCTCAAAAACCCAAGAGAATCTGTCAAAAAAAACCTTCCTGCACTGATAAAGGACTTTGGCAAAGTCGCAGGATATACAATAAATGTGCAAAAGTCAGTCGAATTCCTATACACCAACAATAAACAAACAGAAACCCAAATAAAAAGCACAATTCCACTCACAATAGCCACAAAAAAATGAAATACCTTGGCATCTTCCTAACCATGGAAGTCAAAGACCTTTACAATGAAAACTACAAAACACTGCTCAAAGAAATCAAAGATAACACAAACATATGGAAGAATATTCTATGCACATGAGTTGGAAGAATCAACATTGTTAAGATGTTCATCTTACCCCAAGGCAATCTACAGATTCAATGCAATACTCATTAAATTACCAGCAGCATTATTCTCAGATCTGAAAACAACAATAGGAATTCATATAGAAGCATAAATGACCATGAATACCCAAAACAATTCTTAGCAAAAAAAAAAAAAAAAAACAACAACAACAACAAACAAAGCGAGAGGCATCACACTCCCAGACTTTAAACTTTATTATAAAGCTACAGTAATCAAAACAGCCTGGTACTGGTACAAGAATAGACATATAGACCAATGGAACAGGATAGAGATTCCAGAAGCAAAATCTCAATTTTTCAACCAACTCAACTTCAAAAAAGACTCAGCTTCACAAGTCATCAAAGAAATGCAAATTAAAACTACACTGAGATACCATCTAACTCCAGTCATGATGGCCATCATCAATGACTGTCCAGCAGATGCTGGAGAGGATATAGGAAAAAGGGAACACTTCTACATTGTTGGTGGGAGTGTAAACTAGTACAACCTCTGTGGAAAATAGTTTGGCGATTCCTAAAAGATCTAAAAATCGAC
>NW_007250598.1:20737-44120 GCF_000164805.1 Carlito syrichta
CTTTAGCATGACTAATTTGGCCACTTGGAATTCCTTAAAATTTCACATGAGTGTTAGCATTGGCTTACCCACTTCTACCAAAAGGATGTTGGGATTTTCATAAAAATCGCAATGATTTTGTAGATTGTTCTGTGTTGTGCTGCCATCTAAAAAACGATTACGTCTTCTACATGAACATAAGATGTCTCTACATTTATTTCGGCTGTCTTGAATTAATTTCAGCAACTTTTGTAATTTTCCACATCCAAATCTTACACTTTAGTTAAATAATCTTAAGTATAGTATTACTGTTTATTATTTTTTACACAGCATTGTCTTCTTAATTTTACTTTCATATTGCTTATAGCTAGTATATAGAAGTAAAATAGATTTTGGTGTATTGAAAAAGAAAAGGAGCCGGGCTCGGTGGCTCAGCCTGTAATCCTGTGCCTTTTGGGAGGCTGAGGTGAGTGAATTGCCTGAGCCCGCGGGTTTGAGACCCACCTGGGCAGCGAGACCTCATCTCCACAATAAATCAAAAAATCAGCCGGGCGTGGTAGCGCATGCCTGTACTTCTGGCTACTTGGAAGGCTGAGGCAGAAGGATCGCCGGAGCCCAGCAGGTCGAGGCTGCGGTGGCCGGGAGCAGCCACTGCACTCCAGTCTGGGCGACAGAGTGAGACTCCAACTCAAAAAAAGAAAAGAAAAAGATACCGGCACACGCATGTTTATTGCAGCATTATTTACAATAGCACAAACATGAAACCAACTGTGCTGCCCATCAAAAAAGCACTGAATTTTAAAAATGTGGTACATATACACAACAACCATAAAGAAGGACAAAATTATGAACTTCACAGCAACTTGGATGGACTTAGAGGCTATAATGCTGAGTGATCTATCACAGAAACAAAGAAGTGAGGTGTCACATGTTCTCACTCATAAGCAAACTTTGAATAACTATCGTAATACTGAGAAAGGGATTGGCAGTATTAGGAAATTGCCAGGGGAAGGTGGAGGCAGGATTGGTAGTGTGGGAAACGACCAGGGGAGAGGGAGTCACACCTCATCAACAAGGGTACCTGACGTATAATGAACAATTGTATACCTGATGCTAAATTGTACCCCACATATTAAAAATTTAAAATTTTGCCAGGCTCGGTGGCTCAGCCTGTAATCCCAGCGCTTTGGGTGGCCAAGGTGAGTGGATTGCCTGAGCCCGCCCGGGGGTTCAAGACCCACTTGGGCCACTTGGCGAGACCTCATCTCTACAATAAATCAAAAATTAGCCGGGCGTGGTAGCATACGCCTGTAGTTCTGGCTACTTGGAAGGCTGAGATGGAAGGATCGCCTGAGCCCAATAGGTTGAGGCTGCGGTGGTCGGGAGTGTGCCACTGCCTTCCAGTCTGGGCAATGGAGTGAGAAAAAAACAAAAACAAGTGAGAAAAAAAAACAAGTAAAAAGCTGAACATACCAAAAAAAATTTTTTTTTATTTAAAAAAAATGAAAAAAAGTCAAGGGAGATTAGGAAGGCTAATATTATGTAAGGTTGGCATTAGAGGGTATTAGTGTGAATTCATGACTTTAAAAGTAATAGATGATATATAGATAGATAGTTGATTGATAATAGGTATGCTTTTATATAGATAGGTGCAGCTGTGTTTATACATACATAGATATTTTTCCTAGCTCTATCCACGAAGAAGTTCCAGAAACAATAGTACTCTATTAGCAATGATCATACCTAGTAACCAAATATTGGTTTCTAATTGTTAGTTTTAGCTACAAGAAGCCAGACTGCTTGGAAGACATTTTTTTGAATAACCAAAAGAAGACAAGAGAAGAGACAAAGGCTGGACACAGTGTCTCACATCTGTAATGCCAGCATTTCTGGAGGCTGTGGTGGGAGGATTGCTGGACCCCAGGAGTTCAATGCCAACCTGGGCAGCATAGTAAGAATTCGTCTCTACAAAAACTTTTAAAATATTTTAAATTTAAAAAAGGCATTCCCGAAGAAGGCAATGTTATCAAAGGAGATGACCGTTCCATGTGTTTTACTCTCTCAAAAGACCTTCCTAGTCTTCCTATGTCTGGGGCAGGGAAAACACGAGACAAATCTGAAAACTCTTATGCCAGAAAGGAAGGAAATCCCCAAAGAATGATGGAAACAGAACAAAAGGACATAGGATCCAACTCCTGTTAGACACATCTGAGACAATTTGCATAAAAATAAAGACAACATTAAACGACATCCCATTGAATTAAAAAGGAATCCATACTAGAGTCTATAATACTGAGTGACCTCTCACAGAAACAAAGATCTGAGTATCACATGTTCTCACTCATATCGTGGACCTTGAACATCCAATGTAATACTATAAGAAAATGACTGAAAGTGGTGGGAAACTATGAAGGGGGAGGGGAGGGGAGATGGGATTAATAGTAGTAAATATCTGTCTGGGGATGGGGAGACACCTCTTATCAATAAGGGTGCCTGAATGAAGCATGATTTGTATACCTAACCCTTAACTGTACCCCACAGTATCATAATAAAAAAATATTGATTATAAAAAAAAGGAATCCATGAGATCATGCTGGCACAAATAAATTAATAAATAAGAGGAGGAGAAGAGAAGCTTTCACTTTACAGAAGGCAGTCAACTGGTGACCACTACTTATTAATTAATAAGTACAAAACATTTTACAGTGGAGAAACCTGTTAGACACCTTCCTAAACAAGTGATAAAATTTAGCATCTCCACTCATGGGAAAGGTTGGTATCAGGTGTGTTTTCATATTATGAACTGAGAACACAGCATCAGTTCTGTGAGATTCCTGCCCTAGTTGCAGACCGTGAATCTAATCATCAGGAAACATCAGTAGATCCAAACTGAGGCGCCATCTATCAGGTAACTGTAGTGCTCATAAACGTCAGTCAGGAAAGACAAGAAAGCCTGAGGAATTGCTCTTGATTGAAGGAGACTAGAGAGACAGACAATGAAGTAAAGCAAGTGGTCTGGATCCCAGGACTATGAAGGACAGTATTGGTAAAGTGGGCAAAATTGGAAAGAAAGTTATAGATTGATTATATGGTGATATTATGTCAGTGTTAGTTTCCTGTTTTGGTTATGTGGGAGAGTGTCCTCGTTGCCAGTAAAAACATCTTGAAGTATTAAAGCGTATCAAGGCCTCATATTTGCAACTTGCTCTCAAATGATTGTGGAGAAAAAATAGTATTTTTATATCTATCTGTATAATCTATTGATCTATTATCTATCATCTATCTATTCTATCTCTATTTCTTTACCTATCTCTATATCTATTTCTATTTATCATCTATCTCTGTCTATATCTCTATTTCCTTATCTATCTCTGTCTCTATATCTATCATCTATCTCTATCTAATCAATCTCTATTTTCTCTCTCTCTATAATTAGCTCTATATCTATCTATCTTTCTGTCTCTATTATCTGTCTCTGTTTCTTTATCTCTATATCTGTTTATCATCTCTCTATATATTTCTATTATCTAGCTCTATCTACCTAATCTATCTCTATTGTCTATGTCATCTATCTAATCTATCCTTATTGTCTATCCCTATCTTTCTCTATAGTTATCACTATATCTATCTATCATCTATCTATCTATGATGATTTCAAGGCAAATGTGGTAAAATGCTGACAATTTGGTGAGTGAATGGGAGAGAAAGGAGTTCTTTGCACTCCTCTGGCTAGGATGAAATGGAAAAAAACAATGGAGACGACAACAAAAATGAGGTTGAGGCTGAGACTCATTCACACAGAGCATGGGAAAGGAAAGGAGACAGGCAGGAGGAGCTGGGGTATCTTGGATAACCAAGGGTGCTGCGCTGGCAGGTGTCTTATTGGATGAAGTTGGGAGAATACTGTTCCACTTATCTTGCTTCATTTCATTTAATCCTCAGAATGGTCCCACGAGGTAGATACTAAGTACATCTTCACTATATAGATTAGAAAACTGGGGACCCAGAGAGTCATTCATTCAAGCAGCATTTACTTAGTGCTTATTATGTGCTGAACGTTAGGTTACAAGCACAATAATATTGAGTGTGATTGTATGGGTGTGTGTATGCATTTAGAAAACAGTGCTGAAAGGAAATGCAATAAAACATCCATATACTAAGAGAGGCTGGATAACAGAATTACAGATACTTCCATTTTTACATTTTTTTCTTAGCTGTTTCAGCAATGAACACATATTGCCTTTGTGATAGAGGAAAAAAGTATTACTTCAAAAATGGAATTGGAGGATCTTGTGAAATATTTCACATTATGATATCATTGCAGATCAAATATTGTTTTCTGCTACAGTTTTATTTTACCAAAGCAATAGAAAAATATTTCTTAATTCAGTGAATCCTCTTTCTTTCCACGTGGCAGAGTGGGCTGGCTGGTTCTCAAGTGAAGAGCTAACATCCCCCTCGACTCCCAAAACCTGTATTGTCAACATTTACTGTTTGGAGGTATAAGCCCAGGGAAGTTTGACCTCCACTTCCCAGAAAAAAGTTTTCAAGACCACCATGACACCAGCTTCTTTTACAAAGATGACATGTACACACAGTCAGTCCCTGCCGAAGGGAGAGGACGGTTTGGTAAGAGTACAACTCTAGTGTTCAAAAAAGGAGAGAGGCCAGTCCAGTGATGTTACTGTGTCATAAGGCAGAAGGCTTATGGCCCTTTCTGACTGATTGATTCCTTCCTCCCCTTGATTGCCTAGCACTGTGAGCTCTGCACTGGCCCCCACCTCTCCTGCCTGGGCCCAGTGAGCATCCCTATGCCCGTCTGCCTCACTGAGCTGAACCCTCTGCAGGACCAGACGTTCCTCAACCATTGGCGTCTCCCAGGGCTCAAAAACTCACTTTGAACAGAGCAGGTTCACAGTCATTATTGCTGGACTGAATTGAATTGTGCAGCAATAATAGAGAAACAGATTAAATAAATTAGGATGCATCCCTGCCATAGACCAGTCCAGGCACCAAAAATGATGTTTTGAAATGATTTATTGACCTGAGAAAGTGATCATGACATACAGTTAATTAAAAACAACAACAACAGAACAGTGAGTACAGCTCAAGTCCATTTTTGTTATTATAAATATGCAAGGGAAAAAAACAAACTCAAAGAAAATGTACGGTGGTTGTCTTTGGGTGGCAGAATTATGGATGAGTTCAATGTTTGGGTTTGTGTGTGTATATTTAAGCTTTTTTAATTTTTATTTTTAGAAATAAGTTTTGTTAAGAAATTATTTTTAAGGAGATATACATTTGAGGGAAAAGAGAACAAAGACATAACAATAAACAGAGAGTCCTGATTAGAGATGAAGCGTTCAGGACATTTTGGATAAAGAAGCTACTTTGAGTTAAGGACGCTTTCGATCTCCTACATCAAGATAGAGAGTCTCACCTCACCCTCCTGCAAGGGCAGGTATCTTCCTGATAGACACTTTCCTCCCCCCACCCCCAGCTCTACTGTCATTTTGCACAGCAGGCCATTTTTTGCTGATAGGCCCAATTCTGACCCATAAAACCAGAAGTCTTGCGTAAAGAGCCAGAAAAAAGAAAACCAAGCCTCCTTCCTTTTGCCTGTTATTGGTTTCTACAATAAGGCTGTCAGAATTTGCTAACACATCATCCAACTTGCAGGGAAGAGAGATTCTAAAAAATATTGAAAAAGAAAGGAATGGTAAATAGAAATGATGAATCTCTCCCCTTTCTAGCTGTTTCAAGAAACACAACATGTTATTCACATGGTTTATGTTTAGCCCACTGCCTGAATTGTTTGCTCTCAGTGAATATAAAAATTCTGGTCCAACACGGTGGCTCATGCCTATAATCCCAGCACTTTGGGAGGCCGAGGCGAGAGAATTGCTTGAGCCCAGGAGTTCAAGGCCAGACTCGGCAATATATCAAGACCTTGTCTCTATAAAAAAATGAAAAAACTAGCTGGATATGGTAGTACACCCTTGTAGTCTCAGCTACTCAGGAGCCTGAGGCAGAAGGATCACCTGCACCTAGGAGGTCCTGACTGTGGTAAGTTGTGATTGTGCCTGGGTGATGGAATGAGAGCCCAACCCCCCCGCCCCCAAAATCCTCTAGGACTTCCTTAGTTTCACGACCAACAGTAGTTCTCCAGTCCTATTTTCCTATTTCCCATTAGGTATCAATTCTTCCATCATGGGTTCTATGTTTCCCTGGGTTTCCAAGGGCCCAAACCCTGCAGTGAACATAGGGTAAGTGGGGCTTGGGTGGCGAGGCAGCTGCTGGCTACTGATTGGGCCCTTGGCTCAGAGTAGAGTCACGGTGAGAACTACTATTCCCAAGTTCATTCGTGGTGAGGATGGCGAGTAGGAATACATCCTGCAATGGCTTTGTTGACAAATGTTAATGCTTACAAATCTGCAATCCTGCTTTGTCCCAGTGTCTGGAATGTCCTGTTTTGCGCGTTCATCTCCTTTCCACCAAGCAGAAGTTCATGGAAAAGACTGAAGCCCCAGATAACCCCAGAAGTGATTTGGTCTAGGTCACCTTTAAGCTTCTGCTCAACCCCAAATGGCCACGATTCCACACTGTGCCGGGTGTCAGAACTTGGCTGGGAGAGTCAGGCTGCTGGCCGTGTGCCTGGCAGGTCCCTCCTGCAGGTTCAGGATTGACTTCCTGTGATAGGAATCAGAACCCAGCAGAGAGTTCATGCTCCCCCGTAGAGGGAGACATGGAGCTGGCCCTCTCTAGCCTGTCAGTGGAGAGGAAGGGGAGCCACTTAGCCAGGCGCACAGCCACATGCCTGTGGAACAGCTGGTGCAGGTACTTCCGGAACCTCTCGCCAACAAAAGCGTAGATCACTGGGTTGAGACAGCAGTGCGTGTAGGCGATCACCTCTGTCACCTGCAGGGCCAGGTCCAGATGGCGGCTCTGCTCACACTGACGGGTGAACAAGACTTCTTGGAAAACAGAAATCAGTAAAGTCAGATTGTAGGGGGTCCAAAAGAGAAAGAAGATGAACATGATGGCAAAAATCAGGCGAACAGCTTTGGATTTCTTCTCGTTGGGTCGTCTGAGCAGAATCCTTATAATCCCCGTGTAGCAGATGATCATGACCAACAGAGGCAAAACCAGACCCAGGAGGTTCAGTTTCAGAACCTGAAACAGTCTCCATTTTTGTAGGCTTTGGTGGGGGAAATGAAGGTTGCAGGTGTGACGATTTAACTCCCACTGGGTCTTGGAAAAGTGTGAGCCTGGGATGGAAGCCAGGATGGCCAGGACCCAGATGATGATGCTGCTGATGATACCAAAGGTGACGGTCCGTGCCCGTAAGGCAAACACAGCATGAACAATGGCCAGGTACCTGTCGATGGTCAGCAGGATGATGAAAAGGATCTCGCTGTACAAGCTTATGTAATAGAACCCAGAAAGGAGCTTACACATGGCATTACCGAAGACCCAGTTGTCCTTCAACCTGTAGTGGATCCAGAAGGGCAGCGTGAAGAGGAAGAGCAGGTCGGAAAAGGCCAGGTTGAGGAGGTAGATGCCGGTCATGCTTTTGAGCCTCTTATATTGCACGAGGACCAGGACCACCAGGACATTGCCAATCAGGCCAATGACAAATACCAGAGAGTACAGAGGGGGCAGAAATTGGATCCCAAAGGCCCTCTCATTCATCTTCTGGCATGGGGTTGTATCCCCATAGTCAAATTCTGTGGCCGTGCTGTACTCTTCTGTGGTGACTGTAGTTTCCATCCTGGCTTTTCCTATGGTTCAAAGGAAAATGGTTTCTGTATTTACTCTGCTGTTAGAGGCAGTGGGCTCTGGACAACAAAGATAAGGCATGGTAACATTTCTTCAACCACTTGATACATGTTTATTTAGTGCCTTCTGTGTGCCATCCCCTGGGTACAAAATGAAGAGCTAGAGAGACCCAGGTCCTCTCTGCCTTCTAGAACCTATAGTCTAGCGGGAGGTGGGGGCAATAAACAAATGAGTGCACAGATAATTAATTCAATTATTGCAGTGATTGATGCTGTAAAGGAAAAGTTCAGTGGATAGGAAGGCAGACCAAGGGAGACCTTACCTCACTGCTCATAACCAATACTTCCTAACACCTCCCACAGGCTAGGCCTCAGGCCTCGCATTAAATAGCCCTTGAGGGGATACCATGTGTGTTCCCTTTTCAGAAGTGATGACATAGAGGTTCAGAGTGATTAGGAAACATGCCCAAGGCCACATATCTGGTGAGAACAAGAGCTCAAACCCAGGTGTACCTCACTCTATGCCCAGCCCTGAAACCACTGGACTTTTCTGCCTCCATTGCTGAGCAATGGCTTTTACACTGGAATTCACAGGAGGACCCCAGGGCAGAAAGCCGTCTCAGCTACAGTCAGAACTTACAAACAGATCTTTATGGCTTTTGGTCTAAAAGGGGTCTTAGTTTGGAATGACACAGAGTCCTGGGGGCACTCGAAAATGCACAGGCATTTTGTTGTTGTTTTCACAGAGATTGGGAAGGTGTGACTGCCATTTGGCTATAATGCAAAAATTATTCTACCCCATACACCAATGCCATAGTGAAATCCTGGTAGGTCAACCCCATCATTTTGTAGATAAGGACACTAAGAGCACCAGAGTGGGCTCAGCCTGGCCCGTGGCACATGCCCTTAGATGGAACAGGTGGGTCTACAGGTAAGTTGGTAGATCTCCTGTGAGAGCTGTGAGGAGGCTACAGGGGAAGCACAGGCCGGGAGGAGGAGAGTGACCTAGTGAGAAAAAGAAAAAACTGAGGGTCAGGGGAGGAAGCGCTCAGAACAGCCTAGAGCTATGAGGTGATGTCTTGCAGTGACCAGATGAAAGCTAGAATTCTGCTGATATGAGCGCTTAGATATTTTTACCCAGGGTTACCTTAAAACAAATAAAAACAAAATAAAAAAGAACAAACCCCTGCTTTCTAGGGCACATGTTTTGAATCTTTTCCAATTGTTTATCGAAGATACCTCCCAAAAGGCGTATGGGCTTTGGTGTAACTTACCAGCTGTGTGAGGTTTTTTTTGTTGTTTGTTTGTTTGTTTTGAGCTGGAGTTTCACTCTGTAGCCCAGACTGGAGTGCAGTGGCACACTCCTAGCCACCACAGTCTCAGCCTGCTGGGCTCTGGCGATCCTTTCGCCTCAGCCTTCCAAGTAGCCGGAATACAGGTGCGTTCTACCACGCCTGGCTAATTTTTGATTTATTGTAGAGACGAGGTCTCAGACCCGTGGGCTCAGGCAATCCACTCGCCTCGGCCGCCCAAAGTGCTGGGATTATAGGCTGAACCACCAAGCCTGGCCTGCTGTGTGTGTGAGTTTAGATAAATTAATCTATCTGTCTGAGCTTCATCCTTCATCTGTAATTTAGGAAAGTAACTCTTACCTTATAGGACTACTGTGAGGTTATATATGAGAAAAGGACCCCCTGTCCCAGCATTCACCAGGTCCTCCGTAAGTATCAGGGGATCTCCTTCTCTGCAGTGGCCCTTCCCTGAGGCCTGTCACCACCTAGGTGTCCCAGGCTCCAATGTCCAGGATATCCCTAACTGGTCAATGTATCCCACCTCCCAAAGCCCTTTACCAGCTCTCTTTGTAGTTAATCTAGAAAGTGTTTTTTCTTGATAATGATGGATAATGACTATCCCTTCCATGTGAACAACACTTGGAAATTTTCAATATGTTGCCACCCGTCTAAATTGATTTGACCAAACGTTAATTAGTAAAGCAGGCGGCATCTACTTCACAATTCCTGTCTTGAACCTGGTCTCTAATGCTCTTCCTTTTACGATCCTTAAAGGATGTTTCCTGCTTACAAAATTCATGTTTCTGCAGCAGCCATTGGAAATTAAGGCACGTGGTGAGTGTTGGGTACCTTGGCTGGAAGGGGAAACATTCCGTTAGGGTGGCAAGTGGGGGCTTTCATTTCCCGTCAAATCCATCCCCACGGCTCGCTCCTCCATCTCTGAACTTGCCTCAACCCAATGAGCCTTCCTTCTGGGGAGACCCAGGCTGGCAGTCACTGACGAAGCTGTGTTGGCAAATTTGACTTTTGTGGCCACTGCTATTGCTGACAAGGGCAGATAGCCCAGTGTGGCCATCAACACTTTTGGGTGGGTTGGCAGGTTTACAGGGAGAACTGCAAACAGCTTTGGAAGCACAAAGGACAACTAGTGCAAGGCTGATCCCATGAGCCTAGTTTCTGGGACATTTTGGCAAAGGAGAAGGCAAGACGAGTCAGTATTGTCAGGTGCGATTCTGAACAGAGTCACCTCTATACTGTCTCCACCTCCAATTCCATTTGCTGTTTCCTCGACTTATCAGAAATCACACAACTCCAAAGCATACCGCTGCTCAAGGGAGATGACTTGGAGGCCTGGGAAGAAAAACCAAAGGACCCTATTGCCATCTAATCTGCCAGCCCTGCTACAGTCTGCTGGCAAAGTCTGACTCCAGGTCATTGAACAGTGGTCATTTGTAGTCCCAGAGCCTGGAACCTTCCAGTGCTAGTGTCCTCCAGCCTGGAGGACTCTAGCATGACATCTCTGAGCAGACACAGAGTAATCTTTGATTGTGAAAGGAACCCAGGCCCAGCTCCATATTCAGTAGGTTGAGAGCTTGAAATTGACCATAGTGGGAGTATTTACACCATGAAAATCAACAAACACTACAAAGCACAGACTTTTGTTCAGGAATGTCAGTTGCTAAACATCACTGCCCAGATCTCACATTCCAAACAGTCCAGAACTGTCCTGCTACTCTGTAGAAAAACTAAAGTATCAGTGCGTGGCATATTGCCTGGTGGCAGGCTATACAAACTTCGGGGAGTTTCCAACTATTCTTTGAAATCTGAGACCCACTAGGATTCTCTATGAAGTAGATACCTACAGGTAGCCACCATGCCCCTCTATCTTCAGAACAAAATTCTGACCTGTCTTTGTTAGTAGAACAGAATAGATGCCTCCCAAGAGGTCATCTGGCCATCTCCCTGCCTTCAGTGGGTGAAATCCTACTTCTTCCAAAGACAGCAGTCCTGATTTTGATGATTCTTGGTTCCAGTCCTTTTGAGAAATTGGTTGAATATCAAATCATCCTTGCATCTGCAAAACTATTTGTAATCAATATTTTCCTCTTGCAATAATTTATTTATATACCGTATTTGGTTTTCTTTTACATGGAGAAATTTGGCAATTAATTTCTTCTTGACTAAGTTTCCACGGAAAGCACCTCTTGTCCCTTAATACTGGCTGACTTTCTTAATCAGTCATCAATAACTAATCATTTAAGAAAGTTTTTTTTAACAAAAAACTGTTCTATGTCCAAGCACCCAACCTTGTAAGTTCGCTCATTCTCAGTATTGCTATACTATTAATTACCTTGCAGAAGCATCAAAGGGCCACTTAGACATCAGACTGGCCCTTGAAAAATTCTCCAGCTTTGAGGAGACCCTAGCTGCAAGCATGTCTTTAAACGAGATTGCCACCAGGCTTGGTGGCTCAACCTGTAATCCCGCGCCTTTGGGAGGCCTAGGTGAGTGAATTGCCTGAGCCCACGGGTTCGAGACCCACCTGGGCAACTTGGCGAGACCTCATCTCTACAATAAAAAAAAAAATAAGCCGGGCATGGTAGCGCACGCCTGTAGTTCCAGCTATTTAGAAGGCTGAGGCGGAAGGATTACCAGAGCCCAGCAGGTCAAGGCTGCGGTGGCTGGAGCGGCCACTGCACTCCAGTCTGGGCGACAGAGTGAGACTCCAACTCAAAAAAAACGAGATTGCCCTCAACAGCAACTGACAAAACAGAAAAGACAGGTGTCACTTACTCTGATTCCAAGGGATTTTGTCCACGAAGTCTTTGTTTCTGGGGACTTCAGAGGTTTTATGAATTCAAGATTCTGACCAAGTAGGGAGTTCTCAGCTTACTATATGATGATGGAGAATTGGCTCTGGTTTCAGTCTTTTAGAATGACAAGACGGGAGCAAAGTTCTTCTTTTTTGTGGTTGAGTGTTTATGAATGGCCACAACACCCACCAGTGGCCAGTTCTTGGAGGCCAAGTTCACTACAAGAAATTTCTCTGTTCACTCTGCTGCACTTGAGTCTCGTTCCCAGGAGCTCTCCTTCAGGACCTCGAGTGGGGTGGGGTGGGTGGAGCTGTGTTGGGTAGAGTGGGTGGCAATGAGATGTTCCCAGAATGTGTGGTGCAATAGAAGGCTGAGATGTGTATGTGTGGGGTGGCAATACGCACAGAGTTCTTGTGGTCAGCGGTTAGGCTTTTTTTTTTCTTTTTAAGATTGCAAATGGAAGGATTTAAACAGGAACCCCTGACTCTTGTTCCTCAAAACCCTCTGACTGACATGGGTAAGTAGAGAGGTGGCAGCTTTTCTCTGGCGCCCCCTGCCTCCTCCACCTTTGGCTGTTCACTGTCCCTCTGTTCTCTGCTGCTCAGGTCTTGCCCTGCCAAACCACACGGAGTGGTTTTACCTGGAGGAACCGCCAACGGGGAGGAACACAGGTCTGTTGCTTGGGTTTGCCTTTCCCTTTCTGATTCTGCTTTATCCAATGCTAAATACAGGCCAAGTTCAAATCCCAGCTCTCTACTCCTGACATGGGCAGATCACTGCGTCTTTCTAAGTCTTGGTTCCCACGCTGCTAAATGAGAATGCTGAATGTGTACCATCATAGAAGGAACATGAGGTCAGCTTGTACATGAAAAATGTCAGAGTGCCTGGCACAGTGAAAGGAGTCTCATGAATGATGCTTACTGTGACTCTCCCCACAGCTACCACACCTACTCTGCCACTGTCCTGTATCTTCTGTAAAATGGGGACTCTCCTACTCCTTCTCACAGGATGGCTGAAAAGTGCCATTGCAGAAATAATACATGTGAATGTGCTTTGAAAGTGTCACCTGTCCCTTCATGTCTCAGTTTCCTCAGCTGTGAAATGACTTTAGACACAGTTGCCTCAGTCTGACAGCTAATCATCGCTCAGCTGCACCCCTGAGGATGTAAATAGGAGGCCTGCGTGTGCCTGGCTATCTGAAGTACTTTGCTGGAAGATCAGTTTCCAAAGAGAACAGAGCCTTGTGAGTCCTGTCTCTTCCTTGGTCATGTCTAAGGTAAGAGACACTGTCAGTATCCCTAACCTTGACCAGTGTTTCACCTCTGCTTGAGTTACTGGATACCCATGCCACAGAGAAGACATGCCAGGCATGTCACTTTAAACATAGACCACACAGACACACATACATACACACACACTTCTTTTTTTAAACTGGTGGGTGCATATAATACACATTAGTTTCCATGTTGCCTTTGTCAAGTATTTAGGCAGGTGTTATAGCCTCCCAATGTGGCAGGAACAGAGGAAAATAGCAGCAAGTTGCACACCTGACGATTCTAATCTTGAGTTCGTCTAAGACTCTGACTCCTTAATTTGATGCCTGCTCCTGTGACAACCACATGTCTCAAATCTGAGAACCACTGCTCTGGACCAAAGAAAATTATGCAAAATAAATTTTTTTCCCTCTCTCGTCTCACTTACTTGCCCTTTGTGTCCCACACATGTCATCTGTGACACCTGATCTTGATCCAGCCGAGTCTGCTTCTTCCTTCCAAAATCAACCTCCACATCCCAAAAAACCTTATGTGCTGATTTAACCAAGACTGGGTGGGACCCAGGCACCTCAACTGCATGGAGCATAGGTGTCACTGAGGCAAACCTTTCAGGTTCAGCTGCTGCGTATGTTAATTTCCAAGAGAGAGCATGGTGGTGCATGACCACAGAGATCTCTCTGTAGCCTAATCCTGGGGCACACTGTTTGGCTATATGACAAAAGAGACTGCTTCTGATCCCAGGGCATTTCTAGGACAACAAAGTCATATTGGCCAGTGTCTCACAGACGGATAAGAGGAGCTTTGGGAGACACAAGAGGATCTTAGGTAGTGCCCACCCAGACCTGTCCACATCACCTCATTTCCCCCTTCCTTCCCTTTCTGCCCCATTCCTTTTATCTTCTCTAATTTTCTTTCCCAGCCTCTCTTTCTACCACCCTTCCTCACTCCATACTTCTCCATACTTCTTCTATCCTAGGCAGGCAACAACAGGCAGGGTCATATGTGCATGGGTCAAAGTGAAAGAGGGTGTTGGACCATAAGCATGAAATTCACAAACATATAGATAGACCTTGGAGAAACTCTATAAGGCAAATAACCTTGCAATCTCAATTAAAAAAAAATTTTTTTTTGGAGACCAAGGGGAGATGGGAAAAACAAAAACTAAAAAAGAGAGAAAAAAATAAGAAAAGAAAGAAAATAAAAAGATTTTAAACTATCAGAGATGAAAGGGTAACCTAATTGAAAAGAATGAAGACATATATTAACAATGTCAATGTATGAAATTTACCTCAATTTCATTCAAACATATTACCTATAAAAAATAAAGTCTATTGAAGAAATATGAATACCAAAAAAGAAAGAAAGAAAGAGAGTGTTGGACACATCTGTGTCAGATCCCTCTCACCTTCCATGGATCATCCAAGAAGACTCCTCCTCCCTGAAGCCTTCCTGTCCACTGTGGCAGGAAGTCATCAATGAGAGGTAGATGTTGTCACTCTGAGGTTTTAAATCTTTTTTGCAGGAGGAGGGAGATAGCTTTGCTGAGACTTCATTGTATAGGTTGGATACTTTTGACAAGTAATAAGGCAACTGACAAGGTAGCTCAGAAAAGAAAGGAATCTAGATATCAGCTCTAGTTTGGAAATACTCTCTGACATTCTCTCATAATAGTTCTTGATGATTTCACTATTAACATGTATCTCTGCTTGTCTTGACAGTGTAACACAATGTGACTTTGTAGCTGCTCCTAAAAAGGTAGTTTCTATATCCTGACTTCTTGAATGTGGCTTGGCTTTGTGACATCCTTGCAGAAGTGGCATGATGGGACTTCCCAGGCCATGCCTTGAAACGCTTTCCAGCTTCTGATTTGCACTCTCATGGCACTGGCCAAAACTTAGGGGCTTGAAATCACAGTGACATTATTTCCATGATACTGTAGATTAGACGAGTGGTCCAATGTGCTCTCATTCCCATGTGTGGGGTGCCGGTTGGGAACTGTGGTGCCTCAATTTGCCTCTATGTGGCCGCTTATCCTCCAATCGGCTAGATGGGTTTCATTGCATGGCAGTCTCAGGCCAGTGTCATGAGAGTGCAAAGCAGAAGCTGCAAAGCATCTTAAGGCGTGGCCTCAGAAGTCACATTGTGCCATTCTGCACAGAGGTCACAAAACCAAGTCACATTCGAGAAGTCAAGAAATAGAAACTACCTTTTCAATTTTTAAAAAAATTTTGAATATGTGGGGTTCAATTCAGGGTTAGGTATACAAATGTTCATTATGCAGGTATCCTTGTGGATGAGGTGTGCCCCCCTCCCCTTGTAGTTTCCCACTGCTGCCAATCCCTCCCCCACCCCTGGCAGTTTCCCACTACTGACAACCCCTTTCTTATAGTATTACGATAGTTGTTCAAGGTCCGCTTATGGATGAGAACATGTGATACTTGGTTCTTTGTTTCTCTGATAGATCACTCAGTATTATAGACTCTAAGTCCATCCAAGTTGCTGCAAAGTTCATAATTTTGTTGTTCTTTATGGCTGTGTAATATTCCATCATGTATATGTACCACATTTTTTTCCCAGTCCTCTTTCAATGAGAAACTACCTTTTTAGGAGCAACTACAAAGTCACATTGTAAAAGGCTGTGTGAGGCCAGGCTCGGTGGCACAGGCTGTAATCCCAGCACTTTGGGAGGCCGAGGCAAGTGGGTTGCCTGAACCTGCGAGTTTGAGACCAGCCCGGGCAACTTGGTGAGACCTTGTCTCTACAATAAGTCTAAAAAATTAGCCGAGTGTGGTAGCACGCCTGTAGTTCTGGCTACTTGGAAGGCTGAGGTGGAAGGATCGCAGGAGCCCAACAGGTAGACGCTGGGGTGGCCGTGATCATGCCACTGCACTCCAGCCTGAGCGATGGAGTGAGACTCCAACTCCAAAAAAAAAAAAAGGCTGTGTGTACCAGGATAGGGAGAATTTGATGCCATATTTTACCTTACACCACAATGCACATGTTTCCTCTGACTCCCTCGTCAAGAATTGCCTTGGGCCCCTTTCCTCTGATGCTCTTGTCTTCCCTACTCCTCAACTAGCCACTCCCATGATTACAGCTTTTTGATCTTACCATCACCACTAACTATAGTTTTTCATACTCTCCGCTCCCAGCATCCACCTCTGATTACCCCTCCTACCTCTATTGCTTACTCCCTCTAGCCCTTTGACTCCAACAGCTCTTTGCCCCAGCAGGATCTCCAGTGCATTATTTCAATTTTCCACTGATGTTCAGCCTTGCCCAGGCTGGTCAAAATGGCCTCCAGGTGACCTTGCCCTTACCTCCCATCATCTTAACTCTATGGGCCACCACTACAGTTCCTCCCTTACATACACCCTCCACTCCTTTGTCTTTTCTGATCTTGTCGTGTCTACTTGGCAAATTCCCAGTCTTGGTTAGATGCAACTCCCCACCTGCACCCATGAACTTGAACATAGCTGGAGAAAATCACACAGTCATACTGACTAGGATCACTCTAAATGAATGATAGTCTTAGTCAAAAGGTCTTTAATGCCCATTAGATGAATTTCTTTCTCTTAGACATTATTGCACACCTTTTTCTTTTTTTAGTTGGAGTCTCACTCCTTTGCTCAGGCTGGAGTGCAGTGGCACTCTCACGGCCATTCCAGTGTCAATCTGCTCGGTTCAGGCGATCCTTCCACCTCAGCCATCCCAGTAGCTGGAACTACAGATGCACACTACCATGCCCGGCTAATTTTTTTGATTTTTATTTTAGAGATGTGGTCTCGCCAAGTTGCCCAGGCTGGTCTCGAACTCGTTTGCTCAGGCAATTCTCTCACCTTGGCCTCCCCAAGTGCCACATGTGCCATCAACATCCCTCTATCTTCCTTGATACCCTTTCTTCGTGTGTGTAGCCCACCCTCTCCCTTGGTTTTTCTCTAATTTCCCTGGCAGCTTCTACTCAGTTTTCATTGTTGGTTTCTGCTCAATGTCTTGGTTTTAAACTTGGCACACACCATGTTGCAGCTCTTGAGCCCCTTCTCTTTTCTATCTGCTCTTACTCCTAGGTGTCATCATTCTCTCTCATGGCACCAAATGTCACATGTATGCTAAAGATGCCCAAATGCACATCTCCAGCCCCATCTGTCTCCCTCAGATCCAGGCTTATATCCAACACTGTTCAATGTCTCCACTTGGGTTTCTAAGAGACATCTGCAAATCAGACTTTGGATCTTCCCCCAAAACTCTTTGCTGCCACCAACTTCCTGATCTAGAGGTAAATGGCAGCTCATTCTTTCCACTGCTCTTATCAACACCTTGGAGTCATACTTGACACAACTCTTTCAAACCTGGTATGTAACCTGCTTGCAAAACCTGTTGGCTCTGTCTTTAATATATATTTTAAAAAATACAATTCCTTCTCACTACATCCGCTGCTCCCACCTTAGTCCAAGCTCCCACCTTGGTCCTTGCATACCCAAGACCACAATCCATTCCCAGCATAGCAGCAGAATGATTCTTTGAGCATTATTTCAGTCAGGATGTCCTCTGCTATGCCCCTACGTGGGGCCACCTGGCCCTCATTCGCTTTCTGATTGAACCTCCTATAACTTTCCCCTTTGCTCAATCTGCTTCTGTCAAAATGGCCTCCAGGTAACCTTGAACAATCCAGGTACATTTCCACCTCAGGGCCTTTGCTCTTGCTGTCCTCTGCCTAGATGTCCTTCTCCCAGATGCCTGCAGAACCTGTTCTCTTACCTCTTTCACTTCTATATGTATGTGCTACTTTCTCAGTGGGATATTCTGTAACTTTTTACAAATAGAATCTGTGCATATGGAAACATAAATGACCACGAATCGCCAGAACAATCCTCAGCAAAAGAAAAAGAAAAAGGTATCACACTCCCAGACTTTAAACTCTGTTATAAAGCTACAAAAATCAAAACAGGCTGGTATTGGTACAAGAACAGGCATATAGACCAATGGAACAGGATAGAGATTCTAGAAGCAAAACCTCAATTTCTTAACCAACTCATCTTCGACAAAGCTTCCACCACCAGCTAGGGAGAGGAGAACCTATCCAGTAAATAGTATTCGGAAAACTGACTGACCACATGCAGAAGATTAAAACAAGATTCCCTACCTATCGCCACACATAAAAATCAATTCTAAATGGATCAAAGACCTACACGTAAAACCTCACACTGTAAGAACCTTAGAAAATCCAGGAGACACCCTTATGGAAATTGGAACTGGCAACTAATTCCCAATCAAAACCCCAAGTGCCCAGGCTATAAGAGATAAGACAGGCAAGTGGAACCTCATCAAACTGACAAGCTTCTGCAAAGTCAAAGAAACCATCAAGAGAGCAGGAAGACAGCCCACAGACTGGGAAAAAATATTTGGAAACTGTATGTCTGACAAAGGCCTAACATCTAGGATCTACAAGGATCTCAAACATGCCGAAAAGAAAAAAACAAACAGTCCCATTACAAAGTGGGCAAAAGATATGAATAGACAGTTCTCAAAAGAAGACATGAACAACCAACAGATACATGAAAAAATGCTCAACCTCACTAGTCATCAAAGAAATGCAAATTAAAACCACACTGAGATACCACCTAACTCCAGTCAGGATGGCCATCATGATTAACTCAAAAAACAACAGATGCTGAAGAGGATGAGGCGAAAAGGGAACACTTCTACATTGCTGGTGGAAGTGTAAACTAGTACAACCTTTGTGGAAAACAGTGTGGTGATTCCTAAAAGATCTAAAAATCAGTCTTCCATATGACCCTGCAATCCCCCTATTGGGAATATACCTAGAGGAACTCAAGTCACTCTATGAAAAAGATACCTGCACACATATATTTTTTGCAGCATTGTTCACAATAGCAAGAACATGTAACCAACCATACTGCCCATCGAAAGAGGACTGGATTTAAAAAAGTGGTGTATATACATGATGAAATATAACACAGCCATAAAGAAGGACAAAATCATGAACTTCACAGCACCCTGGATGGACTTAGAGTCTATAATACTGAGTGATCTATCACAGAGACAAAGGACTGAGTATCACATGTTCTCACTCATAAGCAGACCTTGAACAGTTATTGTAATACTATCAGAAAAAGATTGGCAGTAGCGGGAAACTCCTGGGGGGGGGTGATGTGGGATTGGCAGTAGTGGGAATCTACCAGGGCAGGGGGGACACACCTCATCAACAAGGGTACTTGCATAAATGAACATTTGTATACCTAACCCTGAATTGCACCCTACATCTTTAAAATAAAAAAATTAAAAATTAAAATAGAATCTGTGATCCCCTTCCCAGCTTTACTTATCCCCATCTGACATATTACATATTTTACTTAGTTATTTTCTTATTGTTCTCCTCCAATGAAATATAGCTCCCCGAGGGCTGGAAAGTTCCCTCTTCCATTCACACGGAATCCCCTTGTCATGAGTGCTCAGTAAGCCCATCTTTCTGCTCTGTGTGCTCAGGCCATCTTTGCTCAGGGCCTTGACATGGCTGCTGGTGTCCCACTTGTGTATCTTGACATTTAACAGAAAAGTGCTACCTCTTCCTTTGATCAATTTATAGAAAAAGGAGCCAAGACACTCTGTGAGAAAACAGCCACTTGTGAGGCAGGTCCTCTGGGATGAGACCAGGAGACAGCCCCCCACCTTGCCTCCATGCGCAGGCGGCAGAGAAAACTGGACCTGCAGGGCAGTGGCTGGGCATTTGGGGGACAGCCCTGCCTCTCAGGCCTTCTGCCACAGGGAGGTGCTTAACAGAAAGCAGACACTAGGGGGCAGGCTTTGAGAGGCTAGGAATGAACCAAGAGCACAGTATCCCCTCCCACCCCCCCACCCCCTCCGCAAATCCCTCAACATGCAAGTCTCTGGGATGGTTCCAGGTGGCAGAGAACCCAATCGCATGGCCACTGAGACCACAGAGGCCAGTGCCAAGAGCCAACCACACTGGGGTGGGTCCGCAAACTAAGTACCCATGAGAGCTAAGTCCATTGTGGTTTGAGCCTCTTGGAGAGACAGGCAGGAATGAAGAGGCTGATCATCATCATTTGTACCAAACCTACACTACAGTCATGTGAGAGCCCGTCACCTCTTAAATCCAGTTTGAAAGCTCACGCTGGTATTCTTTCCCTTCTGCCTCGCTCATCACACATTTATGAAGTGTGCGTTCTCTCTATCAAGCACAGTGCAGTTAAGAGGCCTCAAAGATGAATTGGACAAGGCCCGGGACCACAGTGACTTGAGGTAAGGTCTGTGACCAGCATCAGCATCAGCTGGGAGCTTTTTGGAAATAAAGAGTCTCAGACCCCACCCCAGACCTATCAAATCAGAATCCCAGTGAGGGCTGGGAAGGGTTGGACCCAAGAATCTGTGTTTTAACAAGTTCCCCAGGTGCTTCTTATTTATGTTAGAGTCTGAGAATTATTGCTAGACCCTGCTGCTTAATGTAATGGCAAGACCTAAGTGCTTATTAGAAATGCAGACTCTCAGGTCCACCCCAGGCCTACTGAATGGAAATCTGCACTTTTACCAGATCATCAGGGAATTTGCACATTACACTCTAGAGGAGTGAAGCTAGTCTAGAGGCCTAAACTGGTCTAGGGGATCACAGGCTAGTCGGATAAAAGTATGCATAGGGCTCAAGAGATGCACACAGAAGGGTGGGCGGAGTCAAAAACATTTTGCAGAGATGGTTACTCAGAACTAGAAAGAAGAATTGGAGGCTGCCAGGGGACCAAGGGGTCAGGAGATGGGTGAACGATGCTGCAGCACAGTCTGGCACACCCCAGCGCCTTTTGGAGTGAGCAGAGCTCAGTAAACATTTGTTGACTGGTCATGGACTGTAGGGAGCAGATTCTTGGGGCCCAGACAGATGACTGCTTCTGAGACCCGCACTGAGGCTTAGTGGGGATCCATGGAATCCTGGATACCTGACTTCAGAACTGGTTCCAATGCTGAGCTGACGAGGCTGTGGAGAGAAGTCATGCCTACATATTGCTGGTGGGGTGGAAATCCGGTTCCCCCTCTATGAAGGGCTGTTTGGCAATATCTATCAGAATTTGAAGCAATCCCACTTCTAGGAATTTATCTCACAAATATTTACACATGTGGCAGAAGATACAGGTTACAAGGATGTTTGCTGTGGTGTGGGGCACCGGCTAAGTTCCCTTGGAATACCATGTAACCTTATGTTTTGACACACAACATCCCCCTGCTGGAGTGCCACGCAGATGAGCAGTGTACTACATGCTTGCTACCACATGGAGCCAGCCATGGAGACACTGCAGTGAGGACACCTGTGTCACTGGAAGGAGACACAGTAACCTGCTGATATTTGTGGGCTCTGGTGAGGAGAACTGGATAGCCGGAAAGAGAGCAACAAAGATTTATTTTTCATCATATGTTATTTTGCACCTTTTGACTTTTGTACCAAATACAACTACTGTTTATCTAGCTGTTCTTAAAATGTGGCTCAAGGGTCCCAGGGGCTCCCAAAACCCATTCAGGGGGTCCCTACCATCTTCCCTGGTCCAACTATTTATCTGTATGAGGCTGGTTTTCCTTCATGGACTTCAAGCAAAGCAACCTCTTGCACCAGACTGGATGTGGAAGCAGCTATGAGAACCCAGCCAACTTTTATTGAGATAGGTGTTAAGGAGGTTCGCAAAAAATGGAAAACAACTTTTGTCACTAAAATTTTTCATTTTTGAAAATATAATTCTTTTCATGAAAATATTGTGTATGTTAACAGCTGTTTTATCATCAATTTAAATGAACTACTAAATTTTTTAAAGTTCTCAGTTTTAATTTTGACTCCAGTACACCTTAGTTCTCCATATAAACAAAAGCTCTTTGGTGTCTTCAATTATACTTTAGCATGTAAGATTTCCCAGGACTGGTCAACCCCCTTGGGTCCCCTTCCACTGTTCTCAATAAATCCTGCTTTCTTAAAAGAAAGAATTCCCAGAACTGAAAAGATGAGAACTGGTGATCTAAGACACGACATATTATTTTGAACTCTTAGTTCCACCTATTAGTAACTAATGATCTAGGGTAAATTATTTTCTGAGCCTCACTTTTCTCTTTAAGGACTTTAATAAAATTATGCACACAAATAGTAAAATAGTATAAATGCAATAAGTGCTGTTATTATGGTTATCTAAACCCAGTTAGACTCAGAATACCCACCTTTAACTTAGTGATGTGAAGTTGTGGCTTGAATTTGGCCACAAGGAGAGTATTTACACCAGGGAAGTTAGTGATTGTTGCATGCTATTATATTAGGCATCCAGTGCCTGTTTTGTCTTTTCCTCCCAGAGTGCTGGTTGTTAAATATTCAGCAGCACACCACCACGCAGGCCATGAATGTACAAGGATGATGCTTGTATGTCTTTAATCTTCAATCTTCAAGGGCAAAGGGATCTGATAACAATAACAACTTTTCATCTGAGTTTATACAAATCTTTAGTTTTGGCAGAAACTCGCTTTTACTTGAATATGTGCCCTTCCCAGAACTGGGTGGGGTCCAATTCCCTAATGTAAGAGCATTCCCTCACTTTCGAGATGCACCACTCACATGCCCACTGCAGCCCAGTCCTGCTTCATGGAGAGAGTCCCTGGCCTTGTCCCTCAGCCACCTTGCCTGAGCTTTGGTTCAGACACACAACCAGAAATACAAATCACGCACTTGTGCCCTTCAGTGGAGACACCCTGTATCCAATTCACACTTCCTTTTCTGGATTTTTAGTCTTGTTATGGACTTCCTTCTCCTGTGCAGATATTTTTTGTGGGGGGGAGGGAAGGTAAGTTTATTTTGTTTGTTCAGGTCTTCATTTTTAGGTTCACTCTTCCCTAAGCACCACTTGGTAGTTTTCTTGTCATTGAAATGCACGTTCAAATCTTTCAGCTGATAACCCTGTGTTCTTTTACCCCTTGCAGACCAGACCTACCAAAGGCCACTGAAGATGAAGAAGGGAAAGTGTCTTCCTGGGCCTCTGTTGGGAGCCGGCCGTGGAGGCCTGCGTAAGCGTTAGGGATCCAGGCAGGCTGTGGACCCTGAGACTGCTAGGACGAGTTCAGGAGCTGAAGGCCCATTGCCTCTTCCCTTCTTTGCTGTTTTGGCACGTTCCACTAGCAGGGACTTTGATGATCTAAGCATGAAGTTCTGAGAGTACAACAGGCATGGCTTACTTTAGGAGTCCATTGCT